>NC_083770.1:22917473-23217473 GCF_963514075.1 Conger conger | reverse complement strand
GACTGCTGATATATATTTTTCAAAAGCATACAGTATATTCATGTTTTACTCTGCACATCTAAGCAAGTAACTAGTGCTTGCCAACTAGACTGCATTATGTGCACTATTATGAGACTGAACTTCTTTAATAAAGCTTTGAAAGACTACATGCAATAATATTAGCTCAAGAGCAATAGGGCTGCAATATATTGGTTGTGAAGAAAATCCCCATTCTGTTGTATGAAGCCTCATTCATTGACTTAAATTTACAGTCAGGAGCAGCTTCCCTCTGGTGAACTAATAAAACCAAACATTTGGTATTATACTTCAATGCAGTATCTTTTCCATATACAGATAGTTGGAATATAATCCATATAGAATTTGTTTTTCAACAAACTGGTAACATTTCTTCTGAAGAAAATGCTTGGTTAATGCAAGATACTAATCAAAATATTATGATAGCCAAATTTATCCTCGAAGATATATCTCCATGGTGAATCTGAAACTATTTTAAAAAATCTACAAATGTCATCCAATGGAAGGCAGTAGGTTGCTATGTAAAGCAAATATGGTGAAGAGATCAGGCTAGAATATCTCCAAACGGGAGAGAGCATTTTTACAGACACGGGTCTCCTACGTTTGATGTCAGGAGACGTCCAAGGCCACGGAGACAGTAACCCTTCAAGCTCGCCCACTTCTGGAAAGAAAAAAATCATTTTCTTTTTCATTTTTTCCAAAATGAGTCCATGTCTTGTTGATTGAAGTTTATAGGGTGAGGTCAGGGGTCAGGCTGCACCAAGCACGGGATCTCGCTGGGGCCCGATAAATCAAAGCAGGGCGATAAATTTGGATTGTGGTGTTGGGAGGGATGCGGCTCTGTCTGCTCCACGGGAGAGGTACGGGTTCAAGGTCAGAGCTCGGCCCGTTTCTTCTGAAGATGTGCAGTGAGAGAGAGGCTCTGACATTTCTGTTTCTCTAGCGCCTTTTTTCTTCTGGACAAATCTTATTTTCCAGCTGCTTTATAGAAACCCTGCCAGTTTCTCCTCGTGTTCTAATAACTATAACTCATTAAAGTATGCATGTGATCCCACCTGCATCAATGGGGGCAATCAAGTATTAAGCTTATTTCAAAGTGGGTTTGTGTTATTTGAATTGCTATATACAGTACTTTCAATGTTTTGCACAACAGTTCATTTTCTAATTGATATGTGAGCTGATATTTGAGAAGGAATCTATTAAAACTAATTTTGTGAGCATGGTTTCATTAATTTTTCCATGCCATTTCATCCATATACATACTAGCCCACTAATCCAGGGACATACTGTAAATCTACCAGCAATGCTCCCGATGACTTGCCTTAATATATAGTTCTTGCTTGTAAAATTGCATGAAAATATATTAGACGGAAACAATTGAATAGTCTCAAAAAGACTGTTTTTCAAAACTTCTCCATTTCAGCTCTGTTTGTGTAAATATTTGATTCCGTATTTTGCTTAAAATGACTGTTGGGATGTCAGTAATGTTGTGGGACAGGCATCAACATTTTTGGGGATTTATGGTGGCATCCAATAAGCATGGTATACTCACAGTTCTGTAACTCATGCTTGAGCTTTATGGCAGAAGTGCTGACAGACGATTTAATTCCTGTTTCATATTTCAGGGCTGCTATGTCTCTGACGTCACCAGAGCAGGGATCAATTTGTGACTCTGCCTGATTCTTCCTTGCTCCTCTCCCTCTGCATGTACTCTGTGTTCATCTCTCCCCTCTGCCACAAGTGATTCAGCGCTGTTCCTCTATGAGTTAAGCTGTGATGTAGTCCCTGTGAATGCACTGTCAGATTATAAAGTCTCGTAAGAAATCTAAAACAGAAAAGAGCACATCAAATGAGGTATCTAAGAATTATTTGTACTGTTGTTCCGTTTTGAAAAAGCAATGTTGGCTTGCTGCATCATTTCTCAAAAAATGGGACCGTCTGAGTTTGGACATGCCTTAAATGATGGCCCCCTTGTGAACACAGACTGTATCTGGGTCAAAACTTCTCAAGCAGGCCGTGTTGCACGAGACGGCCCACATCGTCTTGGATGTACTTCTGGTAGAGCGATCATCTACCCTAAAGCAGAGCTACTCTGAGAAGGACGGTCATTGTTATCGGTGAGAAAGCCATTCATAAAGCCCCTTAATAGGCGGGGAGAGCCACATTCCCTGCACTTCTCAGCTTTGCCTGAAACTCACCCAGACAAAATGGCGGGGGAATTAGATGGATGTCACAAACATTGCATTTTTAAAGGCGGGGGTGTGACATGGTGGCTGTGAGCACATCTTCATTATTCACCAGCCCATGAACTCTGCAGGACCTTCCACCGCTCAGAGTGCGCTGCGGCAACAGGATGAATTATTCACCGCTTACTGACGAGGAGCGTTTAGACCTCCCCAGGAGTGGGGCTGCCTGGCCCCTGTATCTCTCTGTTTCTCTCTCTCCCTCTATCATTCCCTGTTTCCTCTCTCTCTCTGTACCGCCTTCTTTCTCTCTGTTTCCCTCTCTTCCGCTATCACTATCATTCCTCTTTCTTTCTCTTTGTTGCTTTTCTGTTTTTATTGAAATGTTCTCGTGCAAATGTAATAAGTTGCTTATATAATGTCTGAATTATATTCAGTTGCACAGTTTCTGAAGACAATTTATGCGGCATTTACGATTGCAGCTCAGTGGTACTGAAGTCTCACACAGGGTGTGTTTTTGTATAAACTGGGTCAGCTCCGTATTTGCAGGTCAGTTTGGGTCTTAAGTTTCAGCCATTTTGGTAGTCAGCCCATTAAATCTGAACTGCTGAAATCTACAGGGGAAAATGGTGGTCAACATAAACATTCTCATGTAAAAATTGAAAATATAATCAGATTGCAATCATCAACAATTATACATTTTAAATATAAGTACAGGTATGGTTATACATAGTGATTAAAAAAAAAAACCGAATTTGCTTATATTTTCACTGTTTTCATACTCATTAAATTATGTATATACCTGCAGACCTCCTCAATCAATACCTCCAGTTTGGAAGTTCACCTCTGGCTTGTGAATGAGTGCATCAGATATGTATACTTCAGCTACAAAGCTTCTGGCATGCAAGACAACTGGTGATTCAAGATTGAGGAGAAAAGAATCCATAATATAAGTTTCTAAGTTCATGGAAGTATAATTACTTTGCTATTGATAATTATTCTCACAATTTAGTAACAGAAACAAATATAATACTCACAGCATTTTCACTGATGTTCGTTCATTGCTGTATGATATGGAACTAATGGTTATTCCCTTAAATTGAATTTGTACGAGTCCTTGGTACAATTCTACGTTCTATTATTCATGGAATATGGTGCACTGAATCCGCATACCAACACAGGGGCTTTGCATTTGTAGGAGCCAATTCAATCTACTGCTACGATCGCTATGGTGATACCTTATAGCCATTTTATGATTCCGCCAACCTAAGATTACACATTTCAGCTGCATAATCAAATGACAAATCTGATGAAATGGTCCATTCGCTACGGCAGTCAACCTTAGAGCCGACAAGTGTCCTAGAGTACCTATTTTCCTTTCTGATTTAGGAATCATTATAGCTGATAGCCCCCTTGGTGTATATGCTTGTCAGTGGATACGCTAGGCCCACTATACAGTAGAATGGAGTTCAGCCACCAGCACTAGCCTCATAACTCAAATATGTATGAATACATAGGAGACGCAATGGCACTGAATTCTTCAATCTGCGAGGTACACACTCATACATTCAAGCGCTTTTAATAATAAAAATGCTAATTCATGAGCGGCGAATGAAAATCCATGTGAATAAGTCATGAAAGCAAAATTAAAGTGATGTCAGCGATACTTCATGGGCCGCTGGTTCTAAATAAGAGCCCTGCTTCACTTTTATTCAAATGCTTACAGGGATACAGAGCATACCTTGTTGCAATTCATTTCTTTTTTCCATATAAATGAAAATGGGTGATTAGTATTTTTATTTATTTATTTTTTTCACAGATTGACTGTGAATTCATAACACTGCGTAGTGTTTACAAGGTCAGCAGAAGCGCTCGGAGTTGCGCTTCGGAAAACTTGAAATTATGGCGCGCGCATTAACCTCCTCCTTCAGCGCATTAACGTTTAATGCCCGGGGGCGCATTAGAGCCGTCTGCAGTCTACAGGGAGAAAACCAGACCGAGTTCTCTGGATCCGGTTCAAGTCCGGCGGAACCAGAATAGCCACAGCGTGTTTCATCGGCGATCCCTCACGGCATCATCGGCTTTCCGCTTAACCACTGTGGATTGTGCGTTGGCGTAATGGTGTAGAGAGTTTTCTGATGACGTTGCAGGAGACAGACAATGTGTGGGAATGTCTTCTCGATGGCACTGAACTCATACTGCTTCCCAGTTTTTAGTTTTATTTTTATTTTTTTGTCATGGTAGCTGCAACCTGTTACCTTCCACATCAGGTGAGCTGTGAGGGGTGGTGTGGGCACGTGGGGGTAAGTGAGAGAGGGTAGGGCAGTTTGAGGAGGGTGGGAGTGGGTGGTGATGGTTAGTAGTAGATCTTCTGGCACACCAGCATCGGAGTGGAAGCACATAAAACCAACTCCGTATCACATGTCTTTTGACAAGAGGAACACCGCCACAAAACCAACATGGTGTGAGCCCGCTGTTTGACTCCATTACCCAGACCATTGCCTTCTTTCATCCATCATTTCCAATCAGATCATCTCAGGCCACCTTATGTATTAACATCTAATCTGCACTAACAGCGCTGAACATAGATTTAGCTGAATATAAGGTACAGATCCTGAGAAACACAAAGTGCAGTGAAACAGCTTAAGAGAGGAAGGTGTTTTCACTGAACTCTCCCAGGGAACATCCATTCTCCACAGTAAGGGTAATGGCAAACCGAGGCCATATCAATCATTCCTTCCCCATTACAGCCTCTCAATGTCTGTACACTGACTGATTGTGGGCAATCAGACTTGTTAAATGCACTCAGCAAAGTACTTCTTGACATGCAGTTTTTCACTTGCACTCAACACTATAGACTACCACTGTACAAGGCTAAACTGTGGAAAGGAGGGTGGTACTGTAACTGATTTTCAAGCCTTGGTTAGTGCTATTATTTAATAATACTATTTAAAAACCGCATTGGGATCACAACGGAAGAAAGATTATCATTGCTCACTTATCAGAAGTTTAGAACTGAATGAATCTAATGGTGTTCCCTGCTATAAATCACAATAGAAGTGTGTAGCAATCCAAGATTATATTTATGTTTTATCCATGCTAAAAAACATAAAACACATGTTTGGTTTGGAACTGTTGTCTGCCCAACTAAAAACTTGAAGAGTCAAAAATCACAACATAAGAATGCAGTTGTATTCTGATTTAACAAGTTAGATTATTGTCCTCAGTGTCACTAATAAATTATACTCAATGTTTAAATATTTCCAAGATGCACTTTTTTGACCCATGATCTCAGTTGTATAATTGAGTAGTTAACTGTCATCGCTAAATGTCTGCTAAATGGCAGTAAAGTAAAGTAGTCAGGTTATCGGTCCAATAAGCAGTTCTTGGCCCATAAAGTAGAACAAGTGGAATAAGGTTACAGCTTATTCAACATCTTTTTTTTCTTTTCTTTGTTTGTTTTTCCCGTCTTCTATTGTACTAGCGCACCTGGAGTTTTAAGCAACACCAAAGAACAAGAGACACGTGAGGCAGTGCCTTTGGAGTTCGGTTACTTGAACAGGAAAGGCAGAATTCTGCTGGGGTTTATTCGCTCACACAAGTTCTAGGGGTAGAATTAGCCAAATCGCTGTCATTATTCGAGTCACCATCGACAAAACAACGCTCTGTTTTCAAATGGGTTACCGTGTTTTTAAGATAGCTGTCTCGCAGGCTTGACGGACACATTTTTCAGTTGACGGATGACAGTAACATAATGGAGTCTATCTGCAAAGGCCTCTAGTCTTACTTGTTTAGAAGATGGATGGCATCAGAAATAATTATTTTCTCTCTGCTCCCCATGAATAGTAATATCATTGCCTTGTACAGTATGTGGTAGAGTGCAATGTCCTGATTTGACACAGGATCCAGGGTATGGGACAATTGGTAGTTTCATACGTAATACAAAGCTCATTATGTCTCTCCTGGGGCTAGAATTAATGAGAAAATAGTTTTCATTAAATTCTGGTTATGGCACACTGTATGGGATTACTGAGACCAATTAAATTTGCTGCCATTCAAGAGAAAAATCTAATGTGAAATGAATTGCTGTGGATAATCAGAAGCACACGTGTGTATGCATGCACATGTGCACACACCCATGAACAAACAGCTGCAGGCATGCAAATGCCACACGCGCATGCACGCATACACACTCCATGCAGATTGATCATTTATGAATTAAGAACTGTGCTATTTCATAAGGCGGCCATGACTAACTGTCAGGGACAACCACTAGCACAACCAGACCAATCAGAGACAACCACTAACACAACCACACCAATCAGAGACAACCACTAGCACAACAACACCAATCAGAGACAACCCCTAGCACAACCTGACCAATCAGAGACAACCACTAGCACAACCACACCAATTAGAGACAACCCCTAGAACAACCTGACCAATCAGAGACAACCACTAGCACAACCACATCAATCAGAGACAACCACGAGCACAACCACACCAATCAGAGACAACCACTAGCACAACCACACCAATCAGAGACTACCACTAGCACAACCACACCAATCAGAGACTACCACTAGCACAACAACACCAATTAGAGACAACCCCTAGAACAACCTGACCAATCAGAGACAACCACTAGCACAACCACATCAATCAGAGACAACCACTAGCACAACCACACCAATCAGAGACAACCACTAGCACAACCACACCAATCAGAGACTAACACTAGCACAACCACACCAATCAGAGACAACCACTAACACAATCACACCATCAGAGACAACCACTAACACAACCACACCAATCAGAGACAACCACTAGCACAACCACACCAATCAGAGACAACCACTAGCACAACCACACCTTCAGAGACAACCACTAGCACAACCACACCAATCAGAGACAACCACTAGCACAACCACACCAATCAGAGACAACCACTAGCACAACTACACCAATCAGGGGCAACCACTAGCACAACCACACCACTCAGAGACAAGCACTAGCAAGCAAAGAGTGCAAGCAAAGCAGGAAGCACATATGAGCAAGAATAAATTGTACAGCCATGCTTATTTTAATAATAAAAATAACTACTAAAATAACTGCTTCTAAAAACACAGTAGACTTTCCCTTAGGAATACCAGAATGAAGAAAATCCATTTAACAAGATAGAAATAAGTGCAGACATATTCTGCAATAGTCACATACTGTACAGTATGTTAAATGTATATATTATATTTACTGCCAAAGCAAACATAGGTCAAGTTTTTTCTGACAGCTGCTTGGTATTATTATTATATTTGAAAAGGATAAAAATATATTTAAAATATTTAAGTCTACATTCTTAGCAAATTGATATTTTTTCACAACTGATAACAACCAATCAGTTTATTTTTTCTTATTCACAAAAGGCACCAGATATTATTTGTGTATGAGTTGTACTTTAGGGGTTTGGACATTTCAATAGAATACAGTGGATAATTCTTTTGAAATTAACTGTTTTCAAATACCACATTACATTTGATGTACTTATCGGCACTCTCTTGGGTTAATAAGCAAACTGCAGAAAGTTATATTGCAATAAGTACCAATAAGTATAAAAAAAGATGTCAAATAAATGGTATACCAAGTGTTCACTGACTGTATGTAATTCACACAATCTCCATGATGGTGGACTCTCAAGAATATACATGAATAATAATGAGTAAAAAAGAATACCATACAGGGTACAGAACTATACAGGCTTATCAAGCTTTTGGTCCACAAAGATCACAGGAATCAGAAATAATTACCAGGTGAATGGAGCTAATTTGTATGCATTAATATACACAGCGAAGGAATGTTTAATTCATGTGGTATTCTGCTGTGATTTAAGTGAATGGAAAAGCACTTATTTTAAAGTGATGAATGTCTTGTACCAGAGTTGCTCTCAGACCCTGATTATAATTCCTCAGTCATAGCCAGATGACATGTTTTAGGCAACAGTCAGTAATTCTACAAATCGAAACACCCTCTCTGGACCATTACCAGTGAGAACTCAACCTTGAGTACTGAGATGTTAGTTTTTTTGAAATTGCACTTTAATCTTTATAATGTCCTATTGCAGTGGCAGACCAACGGCAGGGGCATATTGAGTGAAGTGCATTCTGCTCAGAGTGGCCATTATTGTACCCTCTTCCATTTCTACACACTAACCGGTGAAATGGCTTCTCCTGCTAACATTACTGTAAAATCACATTCATGATACTCACACAAACCTACATATTATTCCCATCTTAATGGTAGCCTTCAGAGTACATGAATGAAAAAGGATCAATTTAGAGAAAATGGCTTTTTCTGGTACCCGCTCTATTTGTAATAAAATGTGCTCTTTGGAAGCTCTCAGTAAATGCATATCTAAACAGAGATGTGCATGAATTTGTCTGCACTCTTTTTCCACGACCCCTAGCTGGGTTCACAAGCGGGGAGAATTCTGGTGGGGAGGGAAAAAAACCTAATTCCACATCTTCTCATTTCAGCTTTGAAGTGAAGTTCTGCCCCCCTCGTTTGCACTGAATTAGTGATGTTTCATTGATGAAAAACCACCACAAATTACCTTTAAGCACAGCCAGCACCTGAAAGGACCTTCTCCTCCAAGCTAATTGGTCCACTGAGTATAAGATACGCTCTCCCTAACCCATCTGAGAAGATTCAACCAATCAGAGAGCTCATCCTCCAGGCAATGCGCTGAGGTGCAGACATCATTTTATCTTTCCCTTGCTACACCATTGACACCAATTACTGCAGCAATGGATCCTATTACATTCACATTTAGGCTTCTGGGAGAAAGCGTAGGCTCGGCTTTTACAAAAAGTGTGCACAGATTTGACTATTTAGTAGCAAGATAAGAATACACATATATTAACAAAAATTGCCAAATCAATTGGCAGATCAATTTTAGTGGGAACATATGATTGATTTATACTATGGATCCATCAATCAACTTCCCAAACCTGATATTCTTGCACTGGTCATAATCCCAACACTGATGGCCACAGAGAATCATGGGAAAGGACAGGGGGTGAAAGATGTGAGTAACGGTTGTTGTTGTTTTTTTCATCAAGGAAGTCCTAACAGGAAATATTGTATACACCAATAAACATAAGGCATCGATGAACATATCCCTCTTTCATACATACCTACATGCACAGCAGTTCAGTATGTTAAGTTCAACTCTGTTCAGTGTTAATTCAACTCTAATACTGTTTTAGTCCACAAAGAGGCAGAAATGCACTGCTTTAGAGTAAAATGTTCTCCGTTTATTTAACACTAGTCATGTCCCTGTGTAGCATCGTTTTCGGAAACACACGAGCCAGTGAATTGAGCGATCCTGACTATTTGAGGAAACCGTTCTTATCTCACCGTTTTTGAAAATGGAATAATGACTTTATAATGTCTTTGTGAAAGAGAGAATACGGTTTCTGTAATTTAGCAAATGAATGACCATATTTAATGGCCAGTATTATATTGCTAAGAATGGCTAAGCACTGCTGATGTAAATTGGTGTCATAAGTAACCAGTGTAGTGAAGCAATAAATTACAGTGAGTAAAATAAAATAATAGAGATAATAATGATACATTTCATTTAACTACATGATTCAATTAGAGACGGTGTAATCAAACAAAATATATGTTTTATAAACTGTGCAGAAGCTTTACAATTACAGATTATTTCAGAAATTTTTTTCGATATTTTGGATGTAATATTTTGCATTCTGATTAGTAAAACACTAAAATCAAACGGTTCCTTAAATCTGAATTATTGGTCATCTGGTTGAATTAATATATAATGGATTGTCTCAACAAGGTGTACAAAAGCATGAATAATGGATTCTGGCATGGCTATAGAAAATTATTTTTCATACGTTGCCACCATTTGTTTATTGGACAAAGCCAGTAAATCTCTTAAATCCTTTCCCACACCCTGTCCAAATGGCTCCTGAAGAGGCGCTCAGGCTAAATATTTGCTGAAGCTGCTCATGTAGAAAGTCAAATCAGCACATTTTGGCCGGTTGGTGCAGAGTCTTGCCTGTGAATACAGAGGCTTTAGAGTTGGCAGGAGGAAGACCCATATGGGGCCCCAGATACCCTATTCCGAAATCAGAGCCACGGAAATAACACTGCAATTAAACCAGAACATATCCCCATTATTCCTCCATCTTTACACTTAGAAATGAGTCCAACAGAGTGTCTAAGGGAGTTCAGCATCCCAACTGCCACGAGAGGCTAGACCTGGACCAAGAGTCGGTGGACTTGCTCAGAAGCAGGTGTTCTATAAGTGCTTTATTTTACACGGTTAACTCTAAGTTGATCAATATGGTGCTTTTGATTTAACTTTGAGTAACACGCAGGAGTTCAAGTTTTACACTGGCTGAAATCAAGCTCCTAAATAACAAGAGAAACAGAACTATTGGAAAGTAGCAGTCAAATAAAAAAGGACTTTAAATATTTATGGATAAGGGCTTTAGCTGTCTATGCTACTGTATGATACAATGATACTGTAGGCTGTAGCCTTCACTCTTATAGAAATCATATATTGTTGTAAAAAATTTCAGTTTTCACATGGATGTCAAATGTGATGAAAAATATTACTTTTTCAGTCCTCATCCGTTCTTCCTCTACATTAATCCATAAACCCCAAACTTAAGGTATGAACACACGTGGTTTTGATTCATATGAAATAGAATAGACTTGCGAGATTATGAAAAAAGTCTTGATCTCATCAAAAAAGACGGTGTCTTTTATATAGGAAACGGTTCTTTAGATTTGACTTTATGCCTCCATAGTTTTCATTAGGGAGGTGCTTTCAAAGACAAAAAGATCCACAGTTTTTGAGTTCAAGGTAAGAGAAGTAAAAAAGTATCCAAATAATTAATACGCAGCTCTATGAATGGCTGTGAAATGTTGAAATGCTGTTAGATCTAGTCTTCAAATGCAATTTTTAATCAACAGCGCCTTTGATAAAAAGATCTTTTTGATTGTTTTGATGTTTGCTACCATCTGGAAGAAGTGACCTCTTAAAGCCAGTCATTCTGGGGTAGAACATTCAGATAAAGAAGGCTATTCCTCAAAATAAAATAAATAAAATAAAAATATTTAATAAAATAAATAATTTATTTCAGAGAAGCCAAGTGCTAAATAAAAACTTTAATACAACAGATGTTGTACTGATGTGCCATTCTTTAGATTCCAACTATAGGAGCGCAGTGCCAACACCCTAATACCCCACCATGCATATCCAAACAAAAACAGATTCTTCACAAAATGGCCCTGGCAGAGGATGGATTCTCAGTGAGGTAGGCACTCTGGCTTTGGGCTCTAGTTCTCTGGGACTACCTCAGCTTGTTCACACATACGGCTCCTGATTGGAGCAGCTGCTGCCCAGAGTGCTATTTCTCTCTGCTTATCTCATCAGGATTAATCAAAATCAAACAAACCTCACGCTGAGCGTGTCCTCCTCATATCAACCCCCTGTTTTAAATCCCCTTTCCTCTCCTGTGTGTCACTTCCACAGAGATCCCACCGGAGCCAAGGCATGGGAGAGTATCACAATAGCCGTCACACCACCCAGACTGCACAAACAGTGCCATTATAAAGGACATGGCTGCTGTCTGGCTGATCTAGTAGCACAATGGTTTGTTTAAACTGTGAGAGAGAGCTTTGGACATTGGGCTTGGAGTTGCTCAGGTGGGCTTCTTCCCACAACATCCACAGGTCCTGTTATTGTCTTTTATTTGAATAGTTTTATATCTGTTATAATAAACAAAACTGATATCAATGGTTTGTTTTGCTAAAGCTCTGAAGAGAAGACCCAGAAACCATGTTTAATGATATACTGATTCCTAAAGATAGACTATTTTATTAATTAATTAATTATTTCAATTACACTTTATTTTGAAGGGCCTGTTTTAAAAATGAATAATAAATGCCTTCTTAGGCTAATTAGGCTTTGAGTATGTTTTAAAAAGTATTAAGTAACAATGTGAGTAGTCTACAAATCTTTTGATATAATGTTTAATTCCAATGTGAATTAATATTTTAGGAATGCAGTATTAGACAAATATGTTGTATGATTTGAAGGAGAGAGAACACAGACACATTTTTTCTGAAGCCTATGCTAGCAGACACCACTTTTAGCACTTCAGTCCTACTTAGGGTACAGTACGTCCTTTCTGCACTAAATTTATTTTACAGCCACGCGTCCCACCTGCTGGATTTTATTATTTCCATCCAGGCTCTGCTCCTGAAAGACAAGCTAGAACAGTGGATTCCCACTGTTTTCCTGGTGATCTAACATCTTGTAGGTTTTAATTTTAACCCTAATTTGGCATGCCTGATTTGCAGCTCAAAGAGATGTCTAGCTGTTGAATGAGATGCACTTCATTATGGTTGGAGTGAAAGTCTACAGGAGGGTAGATCTCCAGGAACAGGGTTGGGCTGGCCTGCTCTAGCTGTTGAATGAGGTGCGCTTTTTAAGGGTTGGAGTAAAAACCTACATAAAGGTAGAAAGGGAACAGGGTTGGGGACCTCATGCTAGACCATGTATTCTTTTTTCTCAAGTTAAATCATTAAGGCTTCCATTTTCAAGTAAAAGTAGGAAGTACAAGGAAAGTTTGAGTTTTCAAAGCTCCAAAGCTCTCAGCACACACTAATGAATTCTCTACTGCGCCAAAGATGGGACCATGTGCCATCCACATAGAATCCACAAAAATAAAAGATATACTCATGTAGAGCATGACCAAAGGTCTGATAAAGTTTTTTCATATTTAAAGGATCCATGTGTCAGAAGAACAATATCAGTCAGAATCATCTTGGAATTGAAATCTCCACATGATTGATTTTTTAATTCTGCAGTGAATTCAATATTATATCAACGCTCAAGTAAAAAAGGCCCCGTCTCAGCCCTCAAAAATTATGCAAATGAGGAAAATGTTTAAATGAATATCGGAAATTAATATTAAGCAGTCTTTAATGGTGGCTATTATTTTATGTCAGATGCAAAACCAATTACTGCCCCTCCCTCCCCTTTCTTTATAAAGGAATGGAGTGATAATTTAACTGATGAATGCATAGAGCGCGCTATCAGAAATCATGCACTATTCATCCAGTGGGCTTTTGTGAGCAGAGCCTGATTGGCTTCTTGCTTTGGGGATAAGTTGTCTGTCATGTCCCCTCATTGTTCTCTCTTGCCCTCCTCTGCCGGGGACTGTCACTGTGCTGCTAATTGCTAATGAACTTGCGCCGAACCTGCACATGAGCCAGCCTTTGTCTGACCCTCCCTGCCTCCATTCTGCATTTAAATTACTCTCAAAAAAATACATTAAGAAATCAGACAGGCTGTTGGCAGGGGCAGCTGCGTTTGTGTGAATAAAAAATGTCAGACTCGCATAAGTAAAGACAAGAGCATTTATTTCCACGCTGAATAGCTAGTCCTGACAAATGGAGGGGAAAAAATAGCAGAAAATCCACCGTTCCACCTCTGGAAAAAAAAACAATAAGCTCACCTTGCTTTGTCTGGATGCTTTTTGAGCATCACATGTGGAAAATCTGCATACCCTGGTGGCAGCACTTGTAATGAATTGATGCCTCTTTGAGTTTGATTAGGATTGCGGTTTGAGAGGGCTCCTTAGGTATCGCGCTTTAGCATATCAAACAAAGCATTTTCATCCACCTGCCGGGGTCTCACATTATTCATGAACATGATTCAAAACAATAAAAAAAGAACAATAAGAAAACACAGGCGTTCCTCTCCCTCCGTGTTCGACAGCGTAGACGGGAGCTCGACAGGAGGCTGACTGACTTGTTTACCCTCTCGCACGGCAAAACAAGGAAGCTCTTCACACCAGTAGGCCCGTCTGTGAGCAAACAGATCCAGTTGATTGAGCGGGGGAGAATGCCCAGGTGAAGGTGTGCATCAGTTTATTGATGTATCCTGTTATTGCACAGCAAACCTTTCCACATTTATTCTATTCATATTTATCTGGGAGCAAACACCTGCATGATATCATCCCAAGCAGGAATACAAACAAGGAGGAAACTTAAATATGAATGATGCTACAGGAGATACCATAGCACACTGCCCAATAGTAAAGTGTATTATCATAGTCCCTGATAATGCAAACTCATGCCTGGTTTTCTTTAATAAAAATACAGGTTAACTCTGAAACAAAGTAAAATCCGTTATGCTGCTCTATCACAGAAGTGCTACTAGCAGACAACTCTCCACCTCTCGACAACACGGCAGCACAAGGGCATCCCATTTCAGCGCTGGCCTGGAGCGAGAGACCACTCGCGCCTGTGCCTCGTTGCACACAAAGACCGGGGACAGCGCGTCATTAAACCCACACCGGAGCGGGCTGCCTCGGCCACTCCACAGACCGGGGGTTATTGATGCTAATAAAGGAGCCCCCTTTTGGGACTCAGGGCCGGACCCCCGTTTGGGATTCGGGGCAGGCCAGGTGGGGGGAGGTAATTGCGTGTAATTGCTCAGCACAGAGACCTCAGCGGAGGCACATCTGCAAGCAGAAGGGGCCCAAATTAACCCCAGGAAGATCCCCGTTCTGCCAGACTGCTGCTGCGCGATTTCAAACGCTCACTGCCATTTGGAGATCTGCAGGGGACCTCCTCCCTGTGAGAGCCCTGAAACCAGCTCTTTGTGCTGGTCTCATCTCTGGCACATGCTCAGCGCTAGGTCTTGTTTATGGGTCTCTATAAATGTTTTGACAGGCATATACGTATGTGTGTGTGTGTGTGTGTGGTGGTGTGTGTGTGTGTGTGTGTGTGTGTGTGTGTGTGTGTGAGAGAGAGAGACAGTGTGCATATAGGTTGCAAAAATTACCAAGTCCTGAATAAAATATGATGCAATATGCTGAAATATGTAAACTATTTTAACTTGCCTTAGCTGTACACCTTGGGGTTGTTGTTTTTTTTGCAAACCACTAGAAACAGAGTTTGCTCATGCAAATAAAAACAGCTCGTAACCTTGGCGATGTCTTTAAATGTCAGTCAGCTAAAAGCCCGTCATACACCGTCTGTAACGTCAATCTCTGATGACGGAACGACTTCAGGTGTGGAGTTTCATTGCTGTCTGCTTCTTCTGAATATAAACAGCAAATGGTAAGCTTTGCATCACAGATGTCACATTGAAAGGTTGCATGTGTTTCTACTTTTGTTTATTTAAAAACGAGTAATCCAGGGCCGGAAATAATCCTTGATGGGATTGCATGTGAAAATGCTTTAACACATCATCCTCCTGAGACACAGTGGAAAATAAGGGTTTTAATTTTTTGGCAGAATACAAGTGCCTTGGGAGAGAAACATGTTGCAGTGAAAATATTATTTTATTTTTACTAAAAGTTGTTATCCAGGTTCTTGAATTTAAAACACGGGTCCCTACAGGGGACAGAAATGGGCCAATCAGAAATAGAGAAATTTGCAATCTTACAATGCATATACGTATTCTTATTGTAAATATATTTCCAAACAGACATGAAGGCATGCTATGATTTTTACTAGTATATTAATAGTTTACTATGCTTTAATAGTTTAGATCACTCTGAATGAAAGACTCAGATGCTGGGTGAGTTTCTGTGATACTGTGATGCACAGAGGATTGGATCACCCTCTGGTTGCTGGGGTAAAAGTGTGCTTTCAGGGCAAAGCCTGTTTTTAGTTTCAGCACTTTTCTTACAGAGAACCACATGTGCAGAAATCACATGCTTTGTCATGGAAAGTTACCCCCATTATGCTTCCTGTGAGCAAAACTGCAGCTCTGTCCTAACATGGAATCTCATCTGTTCTACCATGGAATCTCATCTGTCCTAACATGGAATCTCATCTGTCCTAACATGGAATCTCATCTGTCCTAACATGGAATCTCATCTGTCCTAACATGGAATCTTATCTGTTCCACCATGGAATCTCATCTGTTCCACCATGGAATCTTATCTGTCCTAACATGGAATCTAGTCTGTTCCACCATGGAATCTCATCTGTTCCACCATGGAATCATATCTGTTCCACCATGGAATCACGCCTGTTCCACCACGGAATCTCTGGCTAAACCGGACAAAGGTTAGTACATCTGTAAGTGCTGTGCCTTCAGTAAGCATACTTAAAACTCAAAGCAATATCAATATCCATCCATCCATTATCATAACCCGCTTATCCTGAACAGGGTCACAGGGGGGCTGGAGCCTATCCCAGCATACATTGGGCGAAAGGCAGGAATACACCCTGGACAGGTCGCCAGTCCATCGCAGTGCACACACACCATTCACTCACACACTCATACCCACGGGCAATTTAGACTCTCCAATCAGCCTAACCTGCATGTCTTTGTGGGAGGAAACCAGAGTACCCGGAGGAAACCCACACGAACACGGGGAGAACATGCAAACTCCACACAGAGAGGCCCCGGCTGACCGGAATTCTCACCCTGCTGTGAGGCGGCAGTGCTACCCACTGCACCATCCGTGCCGCCAATATCAATATAACCACCATTCATTTAATTCTGAAGAAAACACATCTGTTCACACATTATCGTATGAATAAAGAAAAAACCTTCAATTAGATCGAGGAGTCAGACAGTATGAAACTTTTGGCCTTCCTTGGCCTGGAATGAGAACATTCATCAGGACAGCTTGGCTCCTGGGCTGACAGAATATTTCAGACTGTGATGACAGTCTAATCCTGGGCTGCTCTTCAGATAAAAGCCCCCGCAGTCATCACCATGGCAATTCTGCCATGTGACATGACAACGTTTTCACCCCTGTGGACTAACGAGGTCCCACGTCTCCGAGCAGGGCTGCCAGCTCATCAGCGGTGATGACTTCCTGTATGACCATGGCGTCTCACAAAAACATCAACATCCCACACTCTCAGCAGGGTCGCAAGCCTCTTCTGTGTGTCTCTGTTGAGCAGGGATAACCAAGTCTGATCCTCAAATCAAAATTCAGCACTGGCTGAATTCCCAGGTAATTACTGCCACTGATTGGCCAGACTGTCTTATGTTAATGAGGCATAAAGTAGATTATACATAGTTTAGTATATAGTTTACATATATTTATTTGGAGATAAACCATTATTATGTCCTTTTTTATTTGAAATAAGGTTCCACCATCAAATGCATTTTGTAAGCACAAGAGCACCTTTTATCTTTTCGCCAGTATATTTTTACCCAGGGGGCTGCTGCCTTAATCTCTCTCCAGTGTCACAACCTGATAAAGTCACTTCATAGCAGAGTGTAATGACTCGGCTGGTAGAAATGTCCTTGTATAGTCATTGACCCAAAGGGAGAAGAGAGCGACCGTTTTTCAGGACTGTACACCCACGAGGTCTGCGGTAGATAAGAACGATGCAAGATTTTTCTTTTTCCTTTCCCCAAGGAGACAAGCTTGACACAAGCATCAGCTCTGGCCTGACTCACTTGTCAACTCAAAGTCATTTCCTCAGAATCTGAACCATCCAGAACAATTCTTGAGTGTCAGAGGTAAAGAAATAAATAAATCTGATCTGTAAAGAAGATCTTTCCAATGACAAAAGAAGCAGAGCAAAACATTTCTTTCCGCGGTAATAACGGTGCCGTCTCAGGGTCATTGACGGAATGAAAAACTCCCCGGAACGATGCCATGTCTGTACGGAGGGCAGCCATTTTACCTTGTCATGAGGCCTCTTCTCCAGCCCAAAAAACACGTTTGCCCTCTATTTGAGATGTTAGTTTTATGACAGGTGAGAATCACTGTGGGAGCCGACCTCATTATTTAAATGGCTTACGGGACGTTTCAGGGGCTAACCAGGAAGCAGTCGCTACATCGTTAGTGACCTTCCTTCCAATTAAAATACCGCAGTCTTGAGAGGAACTGATTTTCCTTTGCTTGATTTGAAGGGTGTGACATTAAACAGCTGGGGTCCTGGATGTCTCAATGACCTTAAAATCATTTACACATCATACATTCAGCCATCGATACATTCAGAAGAAGCAGCGGACATCTAATGAAATGCCATATACAGGCATTAATCCACCTAACTGGAGAGCTGCATTCTGGGAGACCGCTCAGTCTCGCAGAGAGGTCGGAGCGGCAGGAGGATGTCAGAAGATGGCTCATTTTCAGCCCCATCAGTCAGAGCAAGCTCACTGAGCCATATCTACTGACATAATGTACCTGTAATGGCCTCTCTCCTGCTCATTCTTTACCTGTGATGGGTACAGCATCGCTTCCATCACCTTCACACCTCGGTACGCCTCGTACGCCTTCCAGCCCAGCCACGAGTGTACAACAGAGCGACCCTGTAGCATGATGGGAAGGGATCTGCACTCGCAACCTAAAGGTTACAGGCTTTTTACAGGGATGTGTAGGGAACAATACTTCTTTATTACTACTACTTTATTAAACAGTGGCAAAAGCTAAATATAAGCAAACTATGTAATGTTGAAGTCTGGGTTCAAAGTTCATGGTTTAATAGCTATATGCAAAATATGTAGGGATTTTGCATTTTTTGATCGCAGTGATAGGCTAAAATAGGCCTTTCATAGGGACGGTATTTCCACAATTGGACCACCGTAATGCCACAGACAGTGGTGTCTGTATTCATTTATTGTCCTGACGATTTTAAAATCCGATTTAAACCCATGTACGCAAATGTTTTGGTACGTCCAATGAGACTGGCCAGCCGAGGATAGAGAACATCGATTTTGTTGTTACATTTGGTGCACAAATCTGACGGTTCACGCGTAACTAGCATATTTTAAAAAGTAATGAAATGCTGCATTAAAATTGCAATACAATTGTAATTTTGTAGTTGCAGAATAATTGAATGCTTAATTTGCTTGTATGAAATTGTTACTGCTGCCGTCTGTGATGAAATGCGCTTACATATCATTTAGCAGTATACCAGAAATGCAATTCAGTGGGACATCCGCTTTACCTCCCCATTCCCGGGTTCGACACTGCTGTTCTACCCTTGAGTAAGGTACTTGCTTCAGTATATATCCTGCTGTATAAATAGATACTCACGCAAATACTAATACAAATACTAATACTCACGTCTGGATAAGAGTGTCTGGTAAATGCCAGTAACATAACCATATTATGGTGTTAATGCTGAACCAACCTAAGCTTTTTTTTTTTTGTGATAACATCACACAGTCAATGATTTTGCATACCAAAGAAAGTGTATTCTGATTCAATATAAATGATTTAAGACAACATAAGTCTGAAATATTCATTTAAATGTTAAAACCTGGCTTTAACTAGACAAGCTGCAATATTTTTAATATTGTGTACGTTGGCCAAGAGGAGAATATTAATTCAGCACTACATGAAAGAGAAAGATAATTATTTTTTTCACACATTTAATTAAGCCAGGTCCTCAGAAATGTGCAGTTTAATTTGCCCTGGGTCCTGAGATGTCAGGGTGCTGTCAATATTCATGGGTCGTGGGTGCAGGGAAACTTTGATTGACTCTGGCTTTAACTTGAAAGCCTCACAAACAATAGAAACGTCTCCGCGCGCGACCTCTGACCGGAGTGGAATAAATTGCCCCAGGGTTATCTACCCACTCCCGGCTCCTCGCATTCGTGTATCGCCTGCCGACCGTTTCATCATGTTCGCATTAGATCAATACAGTTCAACAGCCGTAAAAATGCTTCAGTTCCTGGAAAAGGGTCCACTCTTGAAATCCTCCAATGTAATACACCAAAACCCCAAAACAAAGACTTTATCAACTGTCTGAACATACAAACTACAGGCGATCCAGATGCAAGAACAACCTTGGTGAACTGAGTGGGGTGAAGATGGTTCTCATTCTTGACAGTTGAAATCTACATCTTCGTGTTATTTCAGTATTAATGAAACAAACTCTTTGCTTCCTTATATGTACGTATCTCCACAAACAGTGAATACCGTGCCTCTCCCCCGCATTTATATCAAATTTGTACATAATATGCATATAATTATGAGGATTAGAATCTATCTGAATTAAAACAGGATGCACCATGGCCTCAGAGAGGAACATGTATCCATTGTTCTTCATGCTTTAATCGTGGGATACGTCCCTGAGCTCCAAGGTCTTTTTATTTTTCTTTAATTAGACTCAACTTTTCCTCTGCTTGTTTCTATTCTCATTCCACGGGGACCTGATCCAGTTAACATTCCAATTCACCGCTGTTTAGCTGTTTACAATGAGCCCTTTTTCTGATACCCATTTCTGCCAATTAACTTTCACAATCTTGCAAGTAAAACATTTTCAGGTATTGACCAGATAATCTTGAATTCCTGTAGGATGTGTGGGGTCCATAATTGACTTTCTTTGTGGTAACTTAATTAAGAAGATAAGACTTACTTAAATAAGATAAGAAAATGATGCTATACTTATGCATCATATCAGAAAATTGGTATCTGTCAGCAGAAACGGTGTATTTATTTATTTATATTTTACCAACATGGATCACTATATTTCACATGAACCACTATACAGTACATACCCAAATACCACTGAGACAAGACAAGAAGATCTTTTCCATCCCTGTTTTTCTGGTTCTAACTTTATGATTACGCCATGAGATTTATTTATTTATTTTTCTACCCACTTCTTCTTCCTTCCTTAGAAAAATCCTGAAACTGGTTCTAGTTCACAGCTCCAAGACGTTTCACAGACTTATTGATTGAACATCTGAGGGGGGCGTTGATTTCTGGTGCAAACAAAGAAAGGAAAATGAATGCTTTCTCCAGGCCACTGTTGACTTAGAGTCTTGAGGCCTTTGCCCTATTCTAGTGAACACACAACATAAACAACATAAAAAACATACACATCTTCCTTTGTACTTCTGCCAGTAATATACAAACATCTGCCCCAATAATAGATAGAACCAAGTTTTGCTGAAATATTAAGAAATATCAATCTCTTGTTCCACATTGCTTGAAGTTCAATATATAATGTCCTACATTCATGTTTTACATCACACACACATGATATTGGATGATATGGAAATATATCGCAGAATGATTAAAATAAGCTTAATCACAAAAATATGTCTTTGTATTTCAATAAACTGGAGTGTCTTTGTGTTCATCGCCTCCAGTGCATTGTGGGATTGGACTGAAATTGGGCTGTAAAAAGCTGGATCACATGGCTTTGTTTTTGGCCTGTAAAGTTTTATAGGTCATGCATTTTAGGCATGTTCCGAGCCTGAATAACATACTGTAGCTTTCATAAGCATGTGATATGATGTTCTCTCAGGCAATATACCGCCAACAACCTCTCCTACAACCTAGATATCACCAACGTGATATTAACAAGTTATGAAACACATTTACAACAACCTGGGAAGCACACATGAAAATAACAAAAACGGCCTCCTGACTGTTCACACAGAGCAGATAAAAATCAGCCTCATATGATATGAAAAATGTAAAGGGGGGGAGGGGGGGGGGGGAGGGACTCTTCTCATTCTCTGGAAAATCAACTTTTATTAGTCCTTCCAGCCAGGGATTTGCAGCGTATGCTGTTTCTCAATAACTCATATTGGAGAGCTTATGCCTCTTCAGCGCCGCGAACAACACAGGAGCCGCTACCTGTGCGAGCGATTCGGGGAGCGTTCTGCAAGCCTCTGTAAAAGTCTAGACATAATGAACGTGACTTAATAAAACCCACGCAGACGATACAAGGTTATATCCCCCAGAGGAAAAGGGCGGGGGGGTGGGGGGGGGGTGGCAATCGAAAAAAGGGCAAAGTCAGACGGTGAAAAATTCCCCTCCTTTTCTATAAAAGGGCGCAGCATCAAGGTCAGGCAATGAAAAAAGAAATGATAAAGAAAGTGAAAATAGAAAATGAAGCCCTGGATCCTGAGTGCACTTTTTAATTGAGCCCCTCCTTTGACAGGATGACAGATCCAGAGTGCGTTTGATGCCCCTGGCTGGCAGTGTGACAGGTTGGGGGGGGGGGGGCGCGATTTGTAACATCTGAGTGTGGGGTGGGGTTGGGGGGAGCTGGCAGAGGAAGACAGTGATTGGGTCATGGCCAGCCAATCATTTTCCATCTATCAGCAGCGACTTTGCCCTCATTTAAATACCCCCACCCCCCGCTCTCATTAAGCAGATATCTCATACCCCTGACTCCCCTCCACACACACACACACACACACCCCCGCCCCCCCATCTTTTCCCCTCATTGTCTCATTTACATTTCACTGCATGCAGGGCGCAGGAAGAATGGGCTCAGTGTCAGTGTTAAAGACTCCTCTTCTGAATTTAGGAGGTGTCTCCCTTATTTTCATTGCATTTCATTGCATTTCTGTATGTAGCACTTTTCTAGACACTCAAAATGCTTTACAGCAATGAGAGGGAAACTCGCCTCAATTTGCCTCAACCCCCACTGTTGTAACTTCCTAGGTGAAGCAATGGCAGCCATTTTGTGCCAGAATGAGTAGGGCTGGGGCTGGCCCAATTCACAGACAGTAGGAGGTTTGAGGAAAGCCTCGTCATTTAAAGAAGTTAAGTTCGTAAATTGCTGGCATGCAGGTCATAAATGGTGGGGTTTTAAGAAGTCATTTTGTGTGTAATTGCTGGATATGGTGAGGGGCAGTGATCAATAGTATCTGTGAGGAAAGGCTGCTGGGTATTGATTTCTCTGACTTTCATTTGGGCTGAATTAGGTGGGACCATGAGGAGTGGTCACCAACCCCCTTCCTGCTCCCCAGGCTCAGAGGGCCCCTCCCTCACAGAGAACCTCAATCTCCAGCAGTGGAAGCTGGACTCTGCTCCTGAATGCTAACCGTGTCATTAGCCAGCTAACCGCCATCCTCCGTAGCGACAAATGAAAGATCCGTGGACAGAGCAGGACAGTCGATTATTAGAGCAAAGAGGGAAGATTGTGTTAAATGTCCTTTTCTAACCAGGGGAACGGCTCTGCACAAAGGCTACAGTGGGGTTCCATTTCCTTCCATAAATCTCCTCAAAATGGAGTCATGGCACTGCAGTCAGCAGCCTTGGTTAGTTTTCTAGAGAACTTATTTCATCAGTATAAAAGATTCTGTTTTAGCAGGGGCACTCTACATTTGATTGGTTTCCGTTACTGAATGGCATGAATAGACGCAAGGCTGCTCAGAGAATCTGTAGGTTCACCATTTTGAGCACATAGTTAACAATAACGGCTTGTTGTACAGTAGCAGTGAGAGAGACAGTCGCTGAGGGAAATGATTAGCTTTGTGCTCGGTGCTCTGCTCACCGTTCCACATTCATATGTAGCTGTGCTCCTATTCCTTCAGTTCTCCTTTGTTCTATAAAACTGCAGAACTGAGGCGCATACTGTATACTGGGCTCTCAGAGAAAGCAGTTACAGGTGAGATGGCTGTCTGGTCCTGTTCTCTCTGCAGGTAATCCAGGCATAATATTCTGCCTCACAACTAACACTGAAAACCTGCACTTTCCTTTTTAAACTGAAGGCTAATAGAAATATCATGTCTAGTGTATGGTGCTGTTTCTATTAGAGACATTTATTTTGTGCCACAGCTCTGCCAGTAAAACTGTTAATGTGGCCTCTTTCATTTCTATGTACAATTTACAGGGCATCTTCCACACCATCTCTGTGTTTCTCAGCACACAGATTACCTAACTGCTGTGCAGTGTGAGTTTCTTAACTCTCTCTCTCAGAAACGACATTGAGAGAAACAAATGAGATGAATCCAGAGAAATTAGATTTCGAAGGACTGTGTTGTGCAACTGCACAACAGTGACACATCACTGGAGTAATCAGGGCATTCTGGGACGGAGCCAGCCTTGAGTGTCTAACTGCAAGCAGAGTCTGTTTCTGTGTGAAACGTACAGTATTAAAGCACTCAACTCTTCACACTGTACCTTGACTTTCTATAACTTTACTCCTCTGCGGGACAGCCGTAATCTATTATCACTTTTGTATCACCAGTCTCTATCTTCCAGCCCTCTTGTTGCATTTTGTATTGTAATCTAGCACTGTCACATTTGCATTTATATTTATCTTGGTGCTGTAGTTGCTTTATTACTTACTGACTTGGCCTATTTACCACATGTACAAGACTTGACAACTTTATGAATTGTACCTTATCCGACCTGTTCTGTAGTTGTTCTAATGACCTTTGGTATGCGCTTATTGCATGTTGCTGTGGATAAAAGCATCTGCTAAATAAATGTAATGTGTATAGTTACTCCAGTCACTACTGTAGAGAAGATGGTGAGTGTGTGCAGGCTTTGATTCATTTGGACTGTAGGCCACAGCAGCAGTGCAAGCCACACACTGATGATGGATGAAGTGAATTCCACCCAAACTGCACGAGGATCCATGTGTTAAAGTTGCTATATAAATGTCAGG
Source organism: Conger conger (assembly GCF_963514075.1). Taxonomy (NCBI): domain Eukaryota; kingdom Metazoa; phylum Chordata; class Actinopteri; order Anguilliformes; family Congridae; genus Conger; species Conger conger. Next base: position 23,192,880 of record NC_083770.1, on the reverse strand, counting down.
CGTTATTAGCGTTAATGTTGTTTTTGTTATTAGGATTTCTTTCTGGTATTGATTTTCTGTTCTGCTTCCAGACGCCCAGCCTTATAGTTTCATATAGAAGCAATAACAGTCTGAAGTGGCGTTATATGCAGGTAAAGGTGAAGGGGGATGGGTCTGATGGCTTCTGTTGTGCGGGGTGTGTGGGGGTGGGGGATGGGGGTGGAGATGTGATGGTATCGCTCTCTCCGCAGTCTTCGTCTCTCTCCGGCGTTCTGACAGAGCGCGCCCGTGTCACTAACGGCGTCTGATCAGAGACAGTGATCCGCCCCCCCGCTTCTGTCTGAGTCGCCTCCTTTACCCCCCAAACCGCCTCATCAACACACCCCCCCATATCCTCCCCCCCACCCCCCGCATCCTACACCCCACCCCACCCGCACACTCCAGGGGCTCATTCCAATCCCTTATTTTTCTCTAACTCTTTTTTTTCTCTCGCTATTTTTCCTACTCCTAGCTCCACCCATCAGGAGAAGCTAGAAGCGGCAAGAAAAATAAATGAAGACAAGGAAATGGAGAACATGAATTAGGCAAATTCCTCGAAGCGTCAGTTCGAAGCCACGTCAGTTACAGACGTGGCAGATGGGGACAAATGGATCCACAGGCTGATCATTTATACATCAGGCTTTCCGGAAAACTACTTCCGGGGAAAAAAAAGCACTTGCACAAAGGAAAGATTGGGAGTTCCTAATTTCTACTTCTAGCTCCGAGAAGAAACATTTAATGAGTTGGAATATCATTAAAGATGGCGAACCCGATCGATTTACAGATCAGGAGCAAGTAAAAGAAAAAAGAGGAGAAAAAGAAGCGATTGGAATGAGCCCCAGGATGCTCAGCCATCACTCATCAGATGATAGGAGAGCTCCGGTCTTGTTAGGTCTGAATACCCCTCTCTTTACTCATTCAAGGGCACTTACTCTCTAACACTGGGGTGCCCAATCATGTGCCATGCAGATTCATTCATTCCAACCAATCACTGTACCAGCTGATTTAATTAACACACCTTCAACCAGAGAGGAGGGAACTAATGAGTGAAATCAGCTGGTGTCGTGACTGGTTGGAATGGAAATCTCGGTCCTCACGTGATCGGGCACCCCTGCTCCAGTCACACTATGTACCTCTGGTTGGAAAAAATGTAGCTCCTCATTATATGCGATAAATAATACCCTGCACAGACATATTTTAGGATTCCTTTTTATGTTCGTACCATAATATGCATTTGTACTGTATTTTATGCAGTACCACACATTTCCAGGACAGAAACACTCATCAAAATGTGCAATAAAACCAGTCAGAAATACGCAATAACATGCAGTAAAACCAAGAGAGCGTGCCATCCCAATTATCCATTCCTCATCTATCTAATATTTATGTATGTGTTCCCCCTTTTCTGAGAAAAGTACATTTTTTGACACTGATTTTACTGGTGTTGTTTTGTCATTTTTTTAATCACTCCACCACAAAATGAGATGAGACGCAGGATTCACAGGATTTGCTCACTGGAATATCTTTTTAGAAAGTGTGTTCATAAGGATGGCGCTTCAGCTAGGACATCAGTACTCAGACAGCAGATCTCTGCATTTCATAGCAGTATGCATAAATCTGTAACACCTAAGTCTGAGAGAGAGCTGTGAGTCAACCTCATATGCTATGCACATAAATCATCTCTGTTTTCCACAGATTGTGTTTATGAATATGTTTGTAGCTACAATGAAACAAAAATGTTGACCAGTTTCCTTCCACAAACCTAGTGCTAACAGACACCTGATGGTTTTGCCGGTTTACACCACAGTAAGCTCACCGGTGCATGATATAACCACTTTTATCCCATTTAATGCACATTTCAGAGAATATTACCCATACACGGCAGCTGTGCTTTTTCTGTACTGATCCAGACTTACCACCCAGGCTTGAAACATACAACCCTACAGATAGGCCACGGAATAGTTTTAACCTTTATTGAAGTGACAACAGGTTACCAATAACAGTATCACTCAAAGTGAGATTTTTTTTATGAGTGCAAACAGACCATGGGTCATTAGCTGTTAGCTACATTTGACTTAACTTATATTAATGAATAATGGAAAAATAAGAGGACAATAACCTCTGAGCAGAGACAGTGAACTGTGAAAAGTTAACTGCTTTCTGCTTTTGCAATACAAGCCTATGCAGAGGGTTTTTTCAGAAATATTCTGGGAAATCCCCTAAAAACGGAGCCAGCATTCACATCTGCGAGCTGGCTCAACCCCACACACGGTGGAGCAGCTGTGGAGAGGAGGACCCATTTCCCAGCATGCAGAGGGGCTGCGGACACAGGCAGAGCAGGGCAATAACTGTGGGACATTGTTCTGACCAGAAACAAATTAATGGACACCGGAAAAACATGTGCTGCCCTCCCTGATCAGATGGTAATTTAATGCGCGGGTGTGCGAACGAAGCGGGCATATGCCGGGAGAAAAACTGACATGTGTCAGCGGTGGGGGGGAGAGGAGAGAGGAGAGAGGAGAGGGGAGGGGGTGAAGTGGGGTGGGGTCCATTCTGTCCGCTTCTGAAAACAGCCAGCACAGGCACAGCTGTACCAGACAAAGCAGAGGCGCGATGGAACCAGACCCGACACAACAACAGCCCACTGATTTTCACGCCCATCTGTAACGGCTGACCCGCTGTATCGTCATTGGCTCACTGACTAACGGTAATGGTTTGATTTAAGACGGTCTGAATTTCGTTGGCACGATTGAAGCAGACGTCAAATCCCATTTTTTAATTTTATGGAATATGGCCGCTCTCTGGACTACTTCTGTTTTTGACACAGTGGAAGGGTAGGGCCTAACTCCTCACTGCAAATTCCCACAGGGCAAGCCTGTTTGCCTAAATCTGTAAATAACTAAATAAAATAAGCGAGCAGATCAGGTCAGTGTCCTACTTACAGTGTCGCTCTCTTCTGAGAAACGTTAAATCTGAACGCAGAGACAGGATCTGCTAAAGGGGATTGGAGATCAGCCCCCCCCCTCCCCCAAAAGTCCCATAAATCACATATTGGCTGGAATAACATTGGAACCACTGGCAGACTCCACACACACAACTCCACCGTCATCGCCCTTCCCTGGTCCCTCCCTGGACAAAAAACCAGGAGAAAAAAAAGAACAACTGTGCACTTGTTTCTCGGCCTCTGGGTTCAGAAAGGAAAAGAAAAATATTTGAGGTGCTTAATTTAAATGTGTGAAATCATTGGTCTCATTTAAGTACCCTGCAATCAATAAAATATTGGGGGCTCGAACACATTCTTACACACTCAAGAATCTGGACTTGAATATCTGCCAGTTGTGGTGGAGAAAAGTTAAGAAACTCCAAATTAAACTATTAAACATTATTGTCTCCCTCATGGGCACTAGGATTTCATATGGCAGAGAGGTGTCGAAAGTCCTGTTTTATTAGTGAGAATAATTGAATGTTTTTTTAATAAGAACATTTACAATGCATGCTTCACCATGGCAACCGCATAAACCAATGAGCACCACGCAAAAACGCTCCACGAGTCTCCTCATCCAGTCAAGAGGAGAGCCAGAAAAACATAACAGCCATTTTGTGGAGTTGCCACTCCACTAATCTTGTACACCATCTGTAATCTCGACAGGGTCCAGTTCAGTTCACTGGTTCGTGAAATGCTCTTCTTGTGCTGGTTAGGTTTAAATAGACTTGCAGTACTGCGTGTGCGCTGCTCAATGCTCAACTTGTCAAAATGCTTGACAGGGCCAAGCCATGCTGGGATCATTTGCAATTCATACATATCAATGAGCTTGCAGGAACAAAGACAATCAGGAAAATATGGCTATTTTCATCTTTTATTTTCCTGCCGATTCTCTGCATAATGTGCTGCTGTAAGCAGGCTGGGATACACGTGTCTGCTATGAGGATCTACACTGCGGATCTGCCCATGAATTGGGCACCAGGCACTTTATGCAGCAGGTTTATAGTGGATGCAGGCTTAGTGTAGCTCTTTTGAGGAAGAATGACTGAGTTAGCTAGACAACAGCACAAAGAAAAACCCAGAACAGTTCGTTTTACTTACAGTAAGTCCATATTCCAGTTTTGGGCGGGGTCCAGGTTTTACTTTTACTGGAATTATCTGGCTAACTCAGTAATCCTGGTTTGTGGAACAGGCCCCTGGTGTAAATGTGTAAGCTGTAAAACACTTGTGTTGTCAGACGGTCCTTGCAACAACATACATTATCTACTGCACAGAATGCAACTGCACACTTCTGTAGCTGACTTATCAGCCCACATTATCTAAGCTAAGTCATCTAGAAGAGTTCATGATGTTGCTGTAAGCTGATGGAAGCAGGATCTTTCCATTCAGCCCTTAGGCCACTTCAGGAACGCAAACGAGACATATTTTGCTTTCCATAGTTCTCCCAAACATTTTCTGCCACAAAAGAAAATTACGACACATCCTGCCATTTCTTTCTGTCTGAAAACACGGTTGTAAATCTTTCTTTTTTTGGGTATGTCCTATTTAACTCCTCATTTTAATACCTGGAGGGTAAAGCACAATACATATTTCATATTGTTCACAGATTCTGTTTCTACATAAGTGATATGAAATTGAATTTGCAGAACTAGAATAAAATGAAATTCATCGTGCTGCTCAGAATCCTGACTGAAAATAAATCTTTTTTGAAGGCACTAATCCCAATATTCATTGGTGGTTCTCTGATTAATAAAACACTGATCTCTTCAATGATGGTCTATAAAGATGTGTCATAGTGGAGAGAAGACAAAACGGAAAAAGTTAGTGAAACCTGAAACCCATAGTAAAATGCCTGCAATAGCAGTGTTTTAAACTCCTTTAAAGCTCCCTGTGTTTCTCAGCTCAGAGCGAGAGCAATGGCACACACACAGCGTTTTAAACTCCTTTAAAGCTCCCTGTGTTCCTCAGCTCAGAGAGAGAGCAATGGCACACATACAGTGTTTTAAACTCCTTTAAAGCTCCCTGTGTTCCTCAGCTCAGAGAGAGAGCAATGGCACACATACAGTGTTTTAAACTCCTTTAAATCTCCCTGTTTCTCAACTCAGAGCGAGAGCAATGGCACACACACAGCGTTTTAAACTCCTTTAAAGCTCCCTGTGTTCCTCAGCTCATAGCGAGCAATGGCACACATACAGCGTTTTAAACTCCTTTAAAGCTCTCTGTGTTCCTCAGCTCATAGAGAGCAATCGCACACACACAGTGTTTTAAACTCCTTTAAAGCTCCCCGTGTTTCTCAGCTCAGTGTGAGTGCATTTTGCAGGCAGCTGGTCTTGGAGCCTGTCCAGCCCTGCTAATGACTGCGAGGACATAATCAACCCCCAGCAGCAAGAATCCCAAGGAAATGATTCATTTATCCAGGCTCTAATTACAGGTAATGAAACAGCTGGTTTTGGGCTCTGAATCCAAGACCACATTACTTTCCAACAGCTGTTGTGGTGCAGAAGTGGAGAAGACCTCAGAGCGCTGATACTCATGCTGGCTCTGTCTGACCAGAGCTCAACGACACAGGCCTGATGATATCTCCACACATCCACAGGAGAAACACTCATTATGTGCACTCTCTCTCTCTCTCTCTCTCTCTCTCTCTGAATGTGTGTACCTGTGAAAGAGAGAGACAGATGAGATCATCTTCATTTAGATCTCCAGTCATGTTCTCATTGGGGGTAATCAGTTGCCAGTTTATACCAGGTAAAGACAAAATGAAAAATTCAAGTTGAGGCAATCAATTTTTGATTCTTTTCCATTGAATCCCATATCCCATTTGAGTTATGATTCTGTTAAAACAATTATTAAAATACAATTTGTATCTAGTTATTTGTATTTAAAATAGTTGTAATGATTGATAGATAACTTTATCACGCTCTTACATGCATCAAATACAATGAGACGGTACCTATTCTCAGACACAAAGCATCTTGTTTCAGCAAAATCGTCAGTCAGTCTTCACAAGTAATTTCTACTGTTTCTAAGTATACTTTGACTTGGACTGCTCTCTTGTGCATCATTTGTAGGGCTTAAATATTCCATCCAACAGAAAGTCTTCCTGTATCATAATAACATCTGCTAAGCCAATTTGACAATTTTCTAGTAACAAGTACAAAGTATAATAATAATAATAAAATAGAATAAATCCTCTTGGCCAAAATTTGCAGCTTGACAGGATTTTCCCCCTTTGCTATGCCAGGCGGAGGGAGGGTGGTCTGCAGAGGAGATCGGGCGGGCTCGCTCTCTGTCTCTCACACTCACTCACTCACTCACTCTCTCTCTCACTCTCTCTCACACTCACTCTCTCACTCACTCTCTCACTCACTCACACTCACTCTCTCACACACACTCTCACTCACTCACACTCTCACTCACTCACACTCTCACTCTCACTCACACTCACTCACACTCGCACATGCACACACACACACACTCGCACCCGCACGCCCACACACACACACACACACACGCCCACACACACACACACACACACACACACACACACACCCCAGGTGTGCAGTATAAACTGTATTAGCAGCTGTGGCTCCGAGTTAACACAAATGATGTCACCTGCAGGATTTAGTTCCTCAGGCCGTTAATCCAGAGCTTCGCCCCAAAACCATACTTCAGACACTACAGACCAGGGTCCACTCAACAGTGTCTGTCGACTCAATTCCACCTCCTCTTCTTCCAATATCACCATTTTGCTTAAGAGTTGATTTTCATCAAGATCAATGGCTGTACATCAAGGAAGGACTTTAAACAAATAATGACTGAATTAAAGCTCAAAAAAGTCTCAATTAGGAGAAATAAAGAGCTTTTCAATCAAATGTATAAAAATGTTAGCATCTCTCCTCAAAACCAAATGAAAGCATACAGCATATACAGTACACATATGGACATATAGTCGCCTATATTAGATGTACAATGCAGGAAAGTCATTGTAACACTATGACCAAAGCCAATAGGTTATTACAGCCGATTTGAGAATAATGTTCCTCTGATGTACAAAGAACTAAATATGAGCTTTGTTGTGTGACTCGAAAAATGACCACATTACAAGCGCATTAAAAGTTGGTGAGAAATATAATAGCCTATCAATGTAATAGGATATGAGCACATAAACCTAAAAGATAAGCACTCTATTTATGTAAGTTATACTTCCATCTGAATGCAATATTCAGAACATGCTGAACAGGGTAACACACCATTAGTTAAATAATGGGCGTTTCGCGTTGTTTGCGGGATTTTTAATGAAACAGATTTATAACTGGAGCGCAGATAATGCACACGACTCCCCGCATGAAGGATGTGATTACAGAAAGCCTGGTCTTAAGGGCCGCGTATTTCAGTGCTCTATTGAAGGAGTGCAGGCTGCTGCTTTTTAGGCCATTATATTTCCCCCTTTCTTTGGCAGCCATAAACAGATTTGTCAGGCGACTAGCACAACAACAGGCTAATCAGGTTATCTCCGCGTATAGAGGAAACTGCCGCCGCAGCTACAGCCCCAGCTAAAGGCCAGCGCGGATACAACGAGGGGCCCTTCATGCATTATTCACCAGCGAGCACAGAATTTAGGGAACAAAGGCTCTCTTTTTAAAAATTTAATTTCAGAAAACCGCAGAGAATTTCTAAAATGGCCTCTCCCATCTATCCCCATTTGCTGTTTGTCTGCCCGTCTCTTTTTGGCATCAGACCTGTCAGAGATGCACAAATACAGAGAGGTGACTGATGCGCCCTGCATGTACTTTAGTCTGGAGGGAGGGGAACATGAGGGGGATCAGCTGCCAGTGATGCTGACGGGTTACCAGGGGGATAGTGGGTGGGGGGCACACAGTGGAGAGGGGATTTCCATTCACTGATCACCTCTGTCGTGTCCCATAATGCTTTGCTTCACCAGTTCATTCAGAGAGCAGATATCACCACCCATGATGCAACCGCACAGCGCACTTAGCGGCAGGCTAATGGATGTAGGAGCACTACTGGTGGAATGAACATTACTGTCGACATTAACATAAAACATGCTGATGTACTGTATATTAGCCCTACTGTTAAAATATTGTTCATAGTTACCTGTGTTTGTGTTTTTTGTGTGTTAATGGTCAATGTTAACCTCCCTTCCTTAACATTCAAACATCTTACTTCACCCATCCCCAGCCTTCTAGGGAACCTGCAGAACAATCATAACCCAAAAGTAGGCAGAATCTTTCCAGATGGGAGGTGTCCAAGAGCTGTGTGTGCTAGATATGGGTATCTCAGTAATACACAGACACAAAAATCAGCCAGTAGGCTGGTCGTAAATCTGTTGTACTGAGCAGGCCATTACTTTGACCAACAATCATCAAATCTGAACCTCCAATCCAAATCCAGCCCTGGTTTTCTTTCCACCCAGGTAATTAGCTGAACCATTAGTGCTGCTGATTGGCTGAGTGACTGTCTACACACCTGACTCCCAGGTCAAGGGAGGGTGGAAAACCAGCAGTTCTTGGATCTTGATCTGATTATCCCTGACTTAGACATTTTCACACATGAACGGAAATGGAAATGGGCCTTTTTCTTGATAGTATTTCTGACATTATGAAAATAGATAAGATTCGTAGTCTGCCCACATGAATTTTATTAAAACTTGAGAACCAGGTCTCCTGATTGTGACACCTTTATTACCGAAGTTACTGAGCACAGGAATACGCCATCATTTTACTCCCAGTAGAGTAGCAGGTGTGAACCCCTAAGACATCGGCCTGATTACCACAGAATTCAGTCAGCGTGACCTTAAACATTACGGAACAAAGTACGCACACTACCCAAAAATAAACCTGAATGTAATACAGCTACATTTCAAATGTCAGACTTTGCCATTTCTCACAATTAACTTCTTACATAAATCATTTTCTGGACCGTTAGGCTGTAACATTACTATCGGTTCTTCTGGCTCTTCTGCCACTAACTCTACTGTTCTGTGGAATCTGAAGTCTGTTTTTCGTGTTGTCTGTATACTCTGTACGTGTTTAATCTTGGTTTTTTTTGTTTGCCGTTTGTTAATCTTTTAGATTGTTTGTGTAAATGCTGATTATCCTTTAATACCTATACTTGAGGATGTGTTACATATCGCACTGTCTGTATGTTTTGTGTTCCTTCTTTGGAAAAAAATGTTTGCACCTCGTTTTATATCCCAACAAGTCTGCAGAACTATATATACCTTTTTACAGTTTGTATTTGTATTCATTATTATTTTACATTACATATTTATGCAATATAAAATACCTACTGTACAATTAATGGTGTGTATCAGTGATTTTACAGCTGAAAGGGCAGAATTAACATTTGAATTTTAATAGGAAAAGGGCAGTGCTCACTTAAAACAAATGAAAGAGGTCAACTGAGTACAGGGAGAAAAACTCAAGTACAAAATAACATAAATGTGGCATTGTGCAAGTCCATAAACAGCTGCGTCTTTAGATACATATGATGGAGGCTGTCATAAGAACATTCAGTTGATATCACGCAGAACGTGGCTGAGGTGTGTGTGCCGGGTTGGGTTATCCAGGTGTGTCACATCTAATCATTTTCTCTCACAAAAAATACACAAAGGAAATATTTTCCATATTCGCACATTGTAAAAAGAAACCCGGCTTGTTTAGATACGTGTGTGTGCGTATGTCTGTCCGTGTGTGAGGAGTGTGCACGCGAGTATGTGCCCCCGGGAAAGACAGGCGTGCGGTAAGTGACTGGTCCGTCAGTGCTGCTGGGGGGTAATTAGCTCACACACAGGGACGGAGAGTTTAAATCATTAATGTGGCCTTGGGGTCCTGCAGCAGAACAGAGTGGCTCTGCCCGACTGTAAAAGCAGCACACCTGCATGTTTAATTCAGCTGAGGGGCTGTAACAGCCCCCAGCGCGGCGGGGCAGGGCCGGTATAAATAGACCTGGACTCTGCCTGACACCAGGAAACAAGGCCGCTAATGCTGCTCATTTCCGCACAGCAGCGAGCTGGGCTACCCCACGCCAGGACAGGGAGAGAGGGAGGGAGGGAGGGAGAGATAAGAAAGGAGAGAGAGCTCTGTGCTATTAACTCCAGTGTCTCTCTCCTGTCTGTGAGCTGGGCTCTGTGTCCCACTTCTCTGAGGACATGACAGGGCTCTGTCTCTGTGTGAGACCCCCTCCCCACCACTCAAACCCCCTTCCCAATGATGTCGGCTGCTAGCTCTGCCACTCCGGCCTGGGATTCATGCTTTTTCTCCCTGGGGGGCTCTTTCCCAGCCTGTGATTGGTTGGCCTCTGTGTGACCCGGGGCTGCTTGGATAGACCCGTCCTGGAGTTAGCGGGGGAGGGGGGGTTGGCCAGGGGGGGTGTCTCGGGCGAGCTCAGCTTTGGCGGTACCGCGGATGTTTCAGAGGCCTGGCCCCTCCCTCTCTCACTCAAGTTGGCCGCCTCCTCCTGACTCTTCCTCCTCCTCAACGCCCGCAGGCTCTCCTGCACCTCCTCCTCCTCCTGTCTGTGGAGCTGCAGCTCTGCGGCCGATCGCTCCCTCTGCTCCTCACACCTCCTCTGCAGCTCCTCCAGCGAGAGGAAGAACTCCCTCCCGTACTGAGACAGCGCCTCCTCTCCTACGACACACAGAGACAGCCAATCACACAGAGCCTCCTCTCCTACGACAGACAGAGACAGCCAATCACACAGAGCCTCCTCTCCTACGACACACAGAGACAGCCAATCACACAGAGCCTTCTCGCCTACGACACACAGACAGCCAATCACACAGAGCCTCCTCTCCTACGACACACAGAGACAGCCAATCACACAGAGCCTCCTCTCTTACGACACACAGATAGCCAATCACACAGAACCTCCTCTCCTATGACAGAGACAGCCAATCACACAGAGCCTCCTCTCCTACGACACACAGAGACAGCCAATCACAGAGCCTCCTCTCCTGTGACACACAGAGACAGCCAATCACACAGAACCTTCTCTCCTACGACACACAGAGCCTCCTCTCCTACGACACACAGAGACAGCCAATCACACAGAGCCTTGTCTCCAACTACACAGAGACACACTTAGCCAATCACCCACAGTAGAGGAGAGACACACAGCCAATCATACACAAGAGAGAAAGACACTCAGCCAATCAGACACAGGAAAGGAGACACTCAGCCAATCAGACACAGGAGAGAAGAGACAATCAGCACACAGCTGTGACATGCTACCTTTATGTCAGAATGGAAGAACTTCAGAAATAAAACACGAGACATACCGTACTTTAAAGCCTGTTAGCGGATATTAGCGGTTTGGACCAGCAAAGAAAAACAGAACGCATGAAGCAAAATGACAGTGAGAACATAAGACTGAGCAAGGTAGCATTTCACTTTCTCAGTCCAGAGGGTTTATGGGAGTTTTATTTGGGGGGGGGTGGGGGGGGAGAGACACACATGGTTGCAAGATCCTCACGCCTGTTTACATAAGAGGGCCTGATAACTGCAGCAGACGGTTTGCATTGTGGACGGCGTCGTGGGGAAGATTTACTGCGCGGTTCTGCGGTGGGAGGGGGGATGGGGGGGCTGGGTTGAACAGGGAGGAGGGGGGTACGGGAGTGTAAAATGAAATGCAGATAAATCCGGCCGCTTTTCTGATGTGTCTCGGAATGTGTCAGGAATGCCATAAATCCCGGCGCTCCGAGGGCTCACCTGGCTCCCAGCTCCGCGAAACATCCCCCTCTAACCCCACCCCCCCTCCTGGCTCTCTTGTCCCAGCATGCCCTGGGGCCAGGCTGACCTTCAGGGGTGGGGTCGTGGGGGAGGTGACTCGACCGGGTGTCAGGAATTAGCATATTCCCGTCTGAGGTCCCTATGGAGCGGGGCGGGATTCCGGCCGGGAGATAGACAGGTTCAGGGCCACAGCCCCCCCGCGGCAGACCCCTGACACGGAGACGCTGACACGGATAGACGTGCAGATAGCAGGTGAAGACAGAGGAACGGCCAGCACAGACACAAAGCCACAGAGATAAGGATTATACTATCTGTGAGCTGAGGGCTGGAATTGAGCTCCGTATCTGGTTATGAAACCCATCGCGTTCGGCCCAGTATCTCAGGGTACAAAGTGGATAACACTCCAAACGGAGAAATCCTGACACTGACAATAAAATGACACTGCCTGAACAAAATGGACCAAACTGCCAGAGCGAGAGAGAGTGAGTGTGCTATAAGTGGCCCTGACTCGCCCTGACTCACTGCCTCCACAGCACAGCCTGTGTTACTGCTTCCGTCAGGAACAAGGGCAACAGCACAGCTACGGAGCGCTTATAAACCCACAATGCTGACGTGGCACAGACAGACAAACATCTCCACAAAAACAGAAATAATTGGTTACATTTGATGTTTATTTTCTCTGGAAATGCCACCGGGCGCATCTTTAAATGGCGCGTTTTAAACGAACTGTGTAATTGGCAGATCGGGGAGCTGAGTACGAACGAGGGGACAGCGACGAGATAAGGGCGGAGTGACAAACAAAGCGCTTCTCCCCGAGTGGCACATCACAAGGCCGGTTCAGAGTTACGAGGCTCCAGAGGAGGGCACATCAAAGGAACAGGGCCAAATGCTGAGATTTGGCAAAACACCTCCAGCCAGTAAAACAACACGATTTTATCTGAGGGCTGCTATAAAAGAGCCATTCCTCTCCCCCTTGTGTAAATATTTAACACCCGACCCCCCCCTCCACACAGTGGTGCACTCTGGGTAGGACCACACGCAACAGTCAGGCCACCTAGGGTAAGCCCCAAACATCTCACTCTAACCCCAGTCCAGCAGGCTGTTTGTGTTGGACTAACCCAGACCGCCATTAATTAGCATCAATTTCCCCTTTTTTGGACGAGGATATTTTGTCCTGGAAAAGCATGTGTTGGAACTGCAGAACCTCCATCCAGCTTTTCCATGTGATGATGATATTATTTCTTGTCACAGGTGTTAAATGACAGCTGAATAAAGGCAAACATTTCAATGTTAAAAACACAAAAAGCAACGTGTGCATTTCAGCACCTGTGCGAAACAGCTTAGTGCGCAGAAATCGACTAATGTGCAAAACGTGCAAATTGGCTGGAAAATTAAAGGCTTGCTTTATTTTATTGTTTATTTTTTGTCTTAAGTGTGTTCATTTGCTTCGCTAACTAGCTGCGCTGTCAATAAAAACACCCGCATTCTGGGTTAGCGTCGATTTAAGAGGTGAAAAGAGACATGATTTAGCTGGGAAAGAATGCAGCTGACAGCCATTATGGCTCTATGTGTCACATTCCTGTCCTATGGAGCGGCTCCAGTCGCCACCGATTGCACAGAGCTCCAGTTTGTCAGAGTCTCCTCAGTGTGTAAGCGGCTCCGCTGCTCCCTTCGCTGGGACAGTCTGGCTCCTGTGAGCGCTGTGTTTGTGACAGGTGTCTGTTCAGCCTGCCTCTCGTTTATGAGTGCCCGTTTACGAGTCCCGGGGCGGATGACATAATGGACCCGCCTCCCTCGCCTAACCGGGGTGGGAAAGAGAGAGAGACCCTCTGAGTGGGTGATGTCAGAGGGCCAGAGGTCTGAAGAGCCCAGAATCACTGAACCCTTACCTATACCCTAACCCCCCTAACACTAACCTTAACCCAACCCCCCTAACCCTAACCCTAACTACCCCAACACTAACCCTGCTAACCCTGGGCCCACTGCACACTGCACACTGAGGAGCTTAGAATCGCCCTAAGCCTAACCCTAACCCCCCTAACCCCTGTAACCCTAACCTCGGGTCTGTACACTGCTCTTACAGCCCGTCTGGGCCGTGTGTGTAAACACGTCACACACAACTCATTAGGCTTAAATCAAACCGTTTAAATAGGGTGTGTGTTCACGCAGCATACCAGACCAGTGGGGTAAGCAGCGTCTCCATGGTGACCGCCCATACCAACGAGTGTGACCATGGCCATGGCAATGCCCCTGCAAAGCATGGAGCCACTGTATTTCAAAATTAATTACCGGGCAATAAAATGTTTCCACAGCGATGTGATTTAGGCTGCGTTGGCATGTTTTAACGTATGGGAGGATTTGCGAGCTCTGCTGTGTGTCACGGGCGTAACTAAACGGGCCGATGGCGGGATTAAAGAGTCCTGACCATCGACGTTGAGGTCAAGCCATTAGCATTAGCCGCACAGAGAACTACATGACGGTGTTTTACACTTCACATAGGATCGGTTGTAAAGCTGTGAACACCAGTCTAGTCCCAACGTAGATAGGCCAGGTCTGTAAGTAATAAGCACAGGAACCACAGTACCAAGACAAATACAAAAACAAATACATAAGTCCTGAATGAGTAAAATGTAGAGTAAAATGTAAATGCCCGGTTGGGGATGACTGTACCTTGGTTCTTCGCCGGGTCAAGAGCCTCCACTGCCTCCTGGATCTGAGGGGCGCTGGCCTTAAAGGCCGTCAGGAACGCCCGGAGCGCAGGCTCAGACGCACAGCTCTTCAGACCCTCGTAACAGGACAGCACGTCTGGGAGAGAGAGGACGCAAGGTGAGCTGGGCTCAGTCAGCTACAGGCCGGGGTGGGCACTGGTCTCCCAGAGCGAAGCGCGACCCGAACAGCCGCGGTGAACACCCAGCTGCATCACGGATTAAAGCCAATAAATACTGCAGGTCCATTCAGTAACGTGTGTGTGTATAACAGGCTCATTACCCAGGGCATGTTTAAGCATGAATCAAATATTAAACGCTATCAATTTTAAACAAAGGTGATACAAAAAGAACCTGACAAATGGAAGGAGAAGCCATGGACCTTAATGCTTCTCCACAGACCCCCGGTCCAGAATAATCCAGGCCAGGTCTTTTCCCACATCACTCATGGCTATAGCCTTGGCAGGCGAGCCCTGGTGGTACTCGGATGGTATTGGGTTGGCACCCATGAAGCGTGTAAACTGGGCACCACTGTGCCACGCGGGCGCCATTTTGTGCCTGAACGCTCACCACACACCAGAGGTGGAAGGGAAGGGAGAGAACAGCTTTTGCCAATTGAATCAGGGGATGATTAGGAGACAGATTGAAAAAGCCAGGTTGGGAATTTAGCCAGGACACTGGGGAACCCCCTACTCTTTGTGAAGAAGTTTCATGTGATCCCTTAACGACCACAGTGAGTCTGGGCCTCAGTTAATATCTCATCAGAAAGATGGTAGTCACACATGGGTGGAGGTGCCAGGGGCCCTCTAGGGGGTCTGAATGTGGGACCGTACTGTACTGGTGGGCTTGTGGTGCAATCCAGGCCAGCTGTGGACAGATGTGAGCAGATGCCTCCTGACACTGTGAAGAATGGGGATGACATCATGTCCAGTGCGTATCCGCCAGGTGCTGCTAATCTGTGCCGCTGGGTGAGACGCTCGAACAGCATCAGCCCCCTCAGAAATAAAGAACAGCCTCCCTAATAATACTCCTAACGGCGGCCATTTTGTCACATCCAAGCTCAGGGTACAGGTTCAGGTTTTACGGAACTCACCTTTTCACCTTTTCACATTGCTGCTTTTTTGTTTGTGCAGTCTGCTTGACAGAAACACAACACCACCCCACCTCCTAACACCCCCGCCCCCCCCCCCAGACCTGTCACTCATCTCCCCCCAGCAGAGAAAGGCAGAGGAACCATCACCATAATTCACCCCCCCACTGAGACACAGCACGCACACCCTGTCTGACCCACTTCAGAGCCAACCCCCGTGGCTCAAAATGGCTGCTGAGCCGTCATTAGGCCCTGAGATCAGCACTGAGCTGTGCGCTCTGATACATCAACATGGGATCGGCCCTGTGCAACGCTCCTCTCTCTTTCTCCTTCTCTCCATCGCTCGCCCGACCTGGGAGAGGTTACTTCATTTAATTTCCCACCAGCTGGTGACTCAAAGCACTTTACAGTGATGAGGGGGAAACCACCCACATTGGGTCGCTCTCGTGATGTCACACACCACATACCCCCACGCAGAGCACGGAATGGCCGTCTCCGTGGAAACGAGCGCTTTGTCAGTTACCTTGCAGCGGGGAGCAGAGGGTCTGCGACACGTTGTCCTGGAAGGCCCGGTAGGCCTGGCGTATGGCGGTGAGGAGCCCCTCGGCGTGCTGAACCTGCAGGCTGTACAGCGAGCGGTGGAAATCCAGCTCCGCCTCCAACGCCTCCACCTGTGTTTCCAACCACAACCCAGCAAACAGCGTTTACTCAGCTCCAATCCACCGGCCTAGCCTTCCCTCTCCTGTCAGACACAAAGCTTATCTAATACCCCGATTCATTCGCCTGATTCAAACACCCGATTCAAAGGCCTGATTCAGTCATCCGATCCAAACCCGATTCAATCACAGGTATCTCTACAGCGTTGCACATCGATTCAGTGTAAAATCTGTTTAGTGCTCCACTCCTGCGTTTAACGGTCAGGTATCGATCGTGTATGCCAGATTCACACATCAGAAAGGCCCGGGGCACAAACACACAGGTGTGTCAGAGTGTGTATCTTCCCGACATGGTTTAATCTCACACTCACGCAGGACTCTAACACAAGGGGCTGGGGTGCGCTCCAGACAACACATCAGAATCTACACACCGCACACAAAGCAGCGCGCTGGGCGGAGAATGCCGATAAATAATCACTAACGGATGAAAAGGAGAGAAAGGGCAGCGAGGTGTTTACTGCCTGGGTGACTGCTGGAGTGAAACGGTGAGCTTTAGTGTGCCGTCGATAAGGCCTGAGACTGGACACTGTGATCTGTAAACACGCAGTAAAGCCTCACAAACGCCTGTGTGTGTGTGTGTGTGTGTGTGTGTGTGTGTGAGAGAGAGGTGGCTCAGTGCGCATAACTCAGAGCAGACCTCTATCATCATTAATAATTGATACATCTCGCTCGCTTCTCTGTGGGCACGTGTGTTAGCGCTCTAACCTGAAACAACAGCTCTGAATCTCTGAGGGAGGGGCGACGGGGGGTTAGCGTAGAACACTCAGCCCCGATGGAGTCACACAAGCGAGTGCACAAGTATTTATCAGGGTACATGTAGCTACACATATTGTATTAACAATCATTTCACCTCCTGCAACTTCATCTTGCAGTGCAGAATATCGGTGCAAGAATGTCATACATCATTTGTACCATATGTTCATTCCTCCTTTTATAGTTATTCACTGCACTGTATTAGTCTCATAAACCGTACATTCATGCATACATATTCTAATTTATTGTTATTATTACATGTGAATATTGGCTTCATCAGAACGTGGTGTGTATACTTTAATCAACTTACATGATATTTTACTGTAACTATGGACTATAGAGTGCAATATTGGATATTTGAAGGCATCTTGTAAATATAAATAAATGGATGTTTGAAAGAAAGGGAGGGTAACAGGCACATTAACCCTTTAATGTCCTCACTAAGAATAAAGCAATCTAAAGTCCCACATATTTTTCAACAAGATATCCTGAGTGTAAAGCAATGGTGCACAGCCAGAGCAGGCTGGTGGTCTGTATGTAACTGACGGGAGGATGATGTCATCAGCGCACCTGTTGCCGGGCGATGAGGGCTTGGTAATTAGCAGCTCGGGCGATGGCCTGGGCCGCCCTCCTGGCCCTCTGCTGGGGGGCCCCGCGGGGGAACGAGGGCAGGACGGAGAGCACGGCTTGAGCACTCAGAGCCTGGGTCACCTGCTGCTGCTGTTCGCTGGGCTGGGGGAGAGAGAGAGAGAGAGAGAGAGAGAGAGAGAGAGAGAGAGAGAGAGAGAGAGAGACAGAGAGAGAGAGAGAGAGAGAGAGAGAGAGAGGAGCAATACAGTACAAAATATGAGTGGGCTGAATGCATTGCTGCTTTTAATCACGTGTCACTTTTGTATTTTGCAGAAATACCAGCATACATACATACATACATACATACAGACGTGCATGCATACATACATACATGCATACATGCATACATACAGACATACATACATACATACATACATATACACACACACACACACACACACACACACACACACACACACACATACATTTTGCCTTCAACAGAACATTTTTAGAAACAGAGCATGCTCAAATGGCATTGCTAAAATAATAAAAACAGGGTCGCGTTATCCTCCAAAATAATCATAGAAATAATCAGGGAAAGACTTCTGTGACAAACAACCAGCCAAACAAATAATTGTGTTTCTGGGAGAAATAAAATGTGTACTGGTAGCCCACAACATTCTACATTCAGACATTCTATCTCGGCAGTAGCAAGCTCATTGCAACGTCACATCTCACATTTAATTCAAACAACAATAGTCGCCATAGCTGGATTATCTACACATTTTGTCTGGCACTGGATATGCTTTTATGTGGCAGCCGATACATAAATATCACCACGCGCAGTGAAGATATTCAATGGAACCTGTTTTAACTGTGCTGTTTAAGATCTGCCTCTTTCGCTGTAGCCTTCGTAAATAAGACTTACAAAAATAAGAATAATTTCAGGCAGACTGTGGCCACACCAACACACCCTCGTCAGGCCGCATTTTGCGCTGCAAGTTTCACGTACATAAATCAGAACCCCTCGGATACAACCCCATTCCCCCTGCCCAAATGGGCCCAGGACCTCTGGTATGGCTCTCACTGTGAGGCAAGGCTGAACAAGCACAACCTCAATGCTCTGCATAAGGCTCAAAACCACCAATAAGCATCAGAGCAAAGTAGACTCATCATAAATTAGCCGGTTAACTCAAAGCTTAAAATAATGCACAATGTCACCTCACTGTATCCTGCATCAGCGCTTTAAAAAAGGCTCTTTCTTTCTCTTCCACCAAAAGTGCTTTGCCCGATAGCAGCCCATGTTGACGGCTGGGTGACATCGGCCGCTGCATCTATAGCTCATTCCTTAAAAGGGAAGTAGGGGGGAAAATGGTAGGAAAGAACGAACACAAGAAAAGACAAGCAATTTTCTGCCAAACAGTTGGAAGCTTGTAGTGAGGCGCGGCAATCTTCTGATCCAGCAGAGCCGTAATGGCAGAGACAGACCCCACTCCAGCCAGGAAAACCAGCACTCCACGGAAAAACAGCCAACCCGGCCAAGCGCTCCGCTGAAGGACGGCCGGAGCGCCTCCCAAGCAGGAGAAAAACAAGCGGTGAGAAGCTCCAAAAACCCCCCCAACACCAAAACACCAGGGATCGAGCCTGGAAAACTGGCAAAGGCACTCTACTGACACGCTAAGGCCAAAACATTTGACTCCCAGCAGAGAGTAGACCTGCTGAACAGGGTTAGAGCAAAACTAACGAGAGGTTAACGAGAGAGCCAGTCTATCTCAGAGACTGCTTCTCTTCATGATTCAATCTCAAACCCCAACAACACTGCAGTTTCAATTTCAGATAAAGTTTCTTCCTTCATGTGTATGTCAACTGTTTCCAGACTTTTCTCTTTCCCGTCTACAAAATGGCAGAAATACTGCTGTGTAACATTATTACACGGGAGGCTGTTATTTTGAATCGGGCCATTGTGAAGGTTTTGCTAGATCGGTTAAACTGGTGCTAAAACTGGTGAAATGGCCCTTTAAAGTGGCCCCATCTCAGAGATAGGAAGAGGAGATAAATGTAGCCGATAAATGTAGTCTTTGAAAAAACAGGGACTTTTTAAAAACAAAATGACAGTCTCTGTATTCTGAATATCTTTCTGTGCATGCACACATCCCTTGTGAGGGGATGCTATGCTCCTCAGGGGATGCTAAATACTGTTAGCCTTTCTTTGATACTCTCTTGCGTATGTCCTGTTAAAGAACCACAATATGAAAGCTTCTCTTCTCTAAATGAAACTACTATCACTAAGTTATTCTTATTATTTTCATATCTGGGCCTTTACGCCAATTTTCTGCTGGAAGAAAGTATTTGGGAAAGAGGGAAAGCATTTAGCTGAGGGAAAGCATTTAGCTGGGCTAAGTCCCCTGCTCTTAAAAATTGGGGCTCATTCTGCTTTTTTTTTCTCCTCTTTCATCTTTTACTTGCTCAACCGATCAGGAGAAAAAGAAATGAAGACAGGGAAAAAATTGAGAGAACATGAATTGGGCAAATGAAATGTCCTTACTCCTTCAAGCGTCAGTTACGGAAGTGGGAGATGGGGAGATGGGGAGTGGATCCAAAGGTTGATCATTTACACGTCAGGCTTTCGGAAAAAATACTTTGCAAAGGATGCGCTCATGTTTCCCTGCTGAAAGGCAAGACTGGGATTCCCTCACTTCTACTTCTAGCTCCTAGAAGGACGGGTTGGAATGTCCACTACGGTAGTAGCAGTATCATTAGCAATGAGCATCATTAGCTTAGCATGCAGTGTGCTGTCATGTAGTCAGAGCAAACTCAGAGCAAGATGCTCAGAAAAGCCCCGTCCTGCTGAGCTTTAAGTATTTCCCCTTCAGATAAAGTGGAGCTCTTTGCCAGCACTTTCTCTCCCAGGGAAAGGGTTAAGTGTTCCCAAACGCTCTCTCCTTCGAGAAGTTTGGGAAGAGGGGAAACAGTGAGGCGAAACAGGCCAGAGGAGATTAAACAGTCTGATCATTACTCCAGAGTAATCTAGAAAAGGTCACAGGCTAAAAGCCTCCTACATCACTGTTTACTATTAAAAGTATAATACAGGCTGGTGATAGATTTAGCCGGTGTGGATAAACACCTTCCCTTGTGATGACAAGACGGGAGGTTGCCCCCCCCTCCCCATGAAAGAGCTGAGAGAGAGATGGACTAAGCCCCCTTTGAAGCAAGGGGGGGGATTATAACTTCCAGTAGAGACGAGGAGAGAGCCAGAATATTACTCAGGGAAAGGAGACACATGAACATTTTATTTGGATTACACCAGATCATTTCTCAGGGCGTCCATGTTTAATTATGCCTGCTGGAACTCGTCTGCCATCGTCTTTCCAGAGCTCATAAAAACCTCCAGCTCCACTCGCGTCCCAATTAGTTCCCACTTAGATATGTTTGGAAAATAGGTCATTTAAAAAATATATTTCTTTTTTTAACATTTATAGCTAATTGAGAAAATATTAAATTAAAAATATGAGCCATATGCACACAGGGTTTTAATGATGAAGCTGTGGAATATTAATGAGGCAGTCTGTGGAGTAACCACCACAGAAGCTTTGGAAAAAGTGACTCTTGCATGCTGGGATAGACCGAGGCAGCAGATTGTGGCGCAGCGAGGCAGCAGAGAGGGCGAGATGTTTTCAGGAGTCTGTTTCATCTCTTCCTGTGTCACCGGCTTTGAAGGGAGAGCCCAGGAGCGCCTCAACACGACTGTTTACAGTGCCGAGGACCAGGAGGACACGAGTGAGCAGTTTCTGCAAACACTGCTGAACGGGTGTTAAACCCTCTCCTAGAGAGCGCTAAACGAGACTTCCCACACAAGTACGGTACACCAGTTAAAGGTGCTTATTTCACCCAGGCATTATTAATAACCCTCCATCTCTCCTGGTTTTCCTCGGTAATCCCCCAAATTGGGAAGCCTGCTGCCTAGTGGCTGAGGTACATGACTGGGATCCGGAAAGTTAGTGGTTCAAGCCCTGGTGTAGCTACAATAAGCCACATGAGCAAGATAAAAGCGTTAGCTAAATAACACATTATTATGATTCTAATTTGTAATGAAATGTTATGGCAGCTGCAGTTCTGTAGGGGGCGCTACAGCAGACTTGTGCCCAGCTCTGATGCACTCGCCCAATAGCACGCTAGCCAGTTTCCGACACTGTAGGCCACACAGTACAGCAGGAGAGCTAGCCTTCGGTAGCCCTAACAGCACTGGCCATTCAGTAGCACTAATTACCCAGGAGAAAAGAAAACCAGGGCTGGAATTGGATTCAAGGGACATATTTGATGAGCCCTGATCTCAGCTGTAGGAGCCCAGCTTCCTTTGTGACAGGCAGAATGCCCCAAGTCCAGAGCAGCTGCTCGTTTCTCAACAGAATTCAGGGCTCAAACAAAATAAACCTCAATTAATTTCTCTGTACTTCTACACCAAAGCAGTGTTATTATAATTCTTTTATTATCCAGAGAAGAGCCTGCTCTTGGCTCCAGAGAGGAAACTTGTGTATCCAGTCTCTCCTGTGGGACTGCCCCCCTGCCACCTGTCCCTTTGCACATGCTCACTGAGTCCGTTTAGCCGTCTGCCAATTAGGCGCTAATTCATCGGCGGCGGCTCGAGGTTCCGCGGCAGGGCTGTGATCTTTCCGGACAGATCAGGTGTCCGAGTCGCTGCTGAAGCTCATCCAATTAATTACAAAATTGGGTTTTGCGCTTGGGGGGAAAAGCGGGTCAGATTTATTGTACAGAACGTTTAGGGTTTAGGGCGACCGAGCGCACTGCAGAACACATGCACCCAGCTGTCGAACAGCCCTTCAAAAGAGGAAAAAATCACACCAGTTTATTGAATATGATTGGCTGATGGCTCAGTTTTTTTGTATTTTTTTTTGGTGGGGAGGGTTTGAAATAAAGGAGTCTCTTTGTAACTGTAAGGCTTTAACAAATTTAATGATCCACATTCGGTTGAATCAGCTGTATAATGTATCTGTATAAGTTGAAAATGTTTTATGCTTGATAGCTCCTGGCTAAAAGACAGCCGACAGAAATAAGCTGAAATTGCAAACGGAATAAAACGCATGAAAATCAGTGGGTAGAGCTAACCGAGGGTGGACACACTCAAACCTTCTCCCCATTTTCTAACTTAATCATTCTCTTTGAGGAGACACTTCAGAAGATGATAAAATAGGATAGGATACACATATACTTCTTTCCGAGCCAAGAAAGGGGTGATTTAAAACAAGTCTTTGTTTGAGTAGAGTCCTTCTGTGTGTCTGAGTCAAAGAGAAAATGATGATGGAGCCTGAATCTCTCAGAAAGACGTGGTGAGAAGCTTATCCCGGCAGGAAATTTACCGGCACACTTTTATTCTCTCCTACAGGCGAGACGCTCTTCTGGCTCTATCAAAAAAATAAAAAAATAAAAAGAGAATGCTTTTTTCATCTCAGCAGTATTCCATCTTCCAACAGAGATGGAAAGAAAAAAAAGCTATCTTGCAGAGCCATTTTCAAAACAACAAGGCTAGGCTACACGCTAAGAGAACAGAGCAGAACCAGTTTATTCCGGACCCAGACCTTAACAGGCTTCACAATTCCCCATTAAAAAACAATAAAAAAATCAAATAAAATGTAAAAGAATATAATAATAACAAAAACAAGTATATTTTCCATCAAGTGTTCAGTCCTACAGTAAGAGGTGTTACAGGGAGCTCCGGCTGCAGTTTAACCCAGTGCATAGAGGGCTGACTCTCTGCAGGTCCCCCCAGCCAAAACACCATTACCCCTCATGTTACAGCACCCCTCTCCCTGCCACACAGCCCCGACACACAAAGCCAATCTCCGCGATAAAACACCCAAATTAGGCGGCCAACTCTGAGTAATTGAACCTGTGTTCACCCCACATGCGATGGCACAGGCTTCCACTTTAATGGTTCACAGCCGGCGGTGGAAGGAACTCACACCTATTAGCCGTGTAACTATATTATACCCAACAGCAGCCGCACAAATAAAACCGCAGCGGACAGAAAGTGATTCAGTAACGCTGAACCGGATCAGTAATATTAGCCTAATGGATCTGCATTTTCATATCATCGTATTACTGAATAAATGCCATTTGCCTTGAGCGGATAGCATGGTGGGAACGGGTTCCAGAAGAGTGAATGAGGAAGATCTGCTTTCCTAAACAGCAAAGCTAAAAGCACCGGAGTGATACGCCCAGGGTGTGCTGTCATCATCTCTACAGCGTCTGCTGTCCGCCTCGGGTGTGACGGATGGATCTCTCTTTATTAAAACTGTAACGCTGGTGGTGGATAAAAGCTCACCCCCACCACACACACACACACACACACACACACACACACAGACCCTGGGCCCCCCTTTGTCTCCTCCATAATGGGGCAGGTGTGTGAATCACGGTTTGGGGGGAGAGGTGGTGATGACACCTCACACCTTTAGAGGAAGACAAAAAAAGCCAATTTGAGAGGGCGACAGAGTGCAAATACGAGGGGAATCTGGATGTGTAGAGAGAGAGAAATAATTTAAATTAATGGCACAACGTAGGCGACCTGAAATTATATACAGCCAGAAATTTCTAGCAAAAAAAAAAACAAAAAAAAATGTTGGGTTTTTTTTTTTTTTTTCTCCACCACCACCCCCACTTCAGGGAACAACTTTTGAATTTTACAAACATAGCAAAACATTTGACATACATTAAACAATATTTGGTTGGAAAGGAAAGTCAGTGCCGTACATGCAATGTGAATACGAATTTACAGATAATAATGACAAAAAAGGAAAAATGATATAACAAAATAACAGTAATAATATCCTAAAAATACGAACAGTTTTAGCCTAACTTTATGAATTCTAATAATATTTACAGTTTCAGTGCTTTTTCAATGCAATTAATTCGTTCTGACTAAATTATTTCCTTTCCCTTTCTCCTACTTATTTCTTTCTTCCCTTTGTCTTTTTTTCAATGTGGCCTATCACCAACCCTCAGCCTGTATAATTAAACTATATTTATAATTTCCCTGAGATACCAAGGTTTCTTCTCTGCCCTGATGTTTTACAATTGATTTAAACGCTCCATTTGTGCAATTCTTGATCTGAGGTAACGTTAGACCTGAAAATACATATTTTGCCATGAAGTATAATAAGATTCACAATCGTTAAATTTTTGTTTTTTAAACCCAAAGCAGAACAGTCTGTATATCCATTTTAGCCTTCATATTACAGTTTCTTAGGCATATTTAAATTTGAGTTCAGAAAAGGCTTTGGGGATTCTGTAAATTTAAACAATTATACCCATGGAAATTTTTCTGTGGTGCCATATTACTGTAAGTGGCCTAGCAACGCACAGTATCTGCTGGAGACCATCATTCTCACCAGAAGCATACCTGGTATCGAGGCCTGGTTTTTACATCATTTACATGTCATTTGAGAACATAGATGATTTTGTTGTTTATACAACCATACAGCACCATGGGGAAAAAAAGGCTATCACCAGCTCAGATAGTGTTGATCCCTTAATTGCTTTATTTCTCATTTCCTGCAGACATTTGTAAGAATTCACATCTTTTCAGAAGAAACCAGCCACAGCGTGCCATTTACTGAGCCCACCGGGGTTCAGAGAGAGCAGACAAATATCACAACGATAAAAAATCTTAATCACACACACACACACACACACACGTGTGCAGTCAAATACACACACACACAGACACACACACACACACACACACACACACACTCAGACCTACACACACACACACACACGCGCGCGCGAAAAAAAAGAATGCAACACAACTGATAAATCAATAAATAAAAATAACATACTATATAAATACTTATAACCTGAATGTGAACCAAGAGCTAAGGAAATATTGTACATCTAGTAATAAATGTTTCATTTTTGCCATTATTATTATGATTGTTTACAGCACAATGTCGCTGAATGTGGAATCCAATATTACTGCTGCACAAAGCGCACAAGACCGGCAGGGGGAAGCAAGATAAGAGCGGCGGAATCCCTCACATTAGAATGTAGGTTAGCAAGCGCTTTGGGGTGTTCATGGTCCTTTTGAAGTTCAAACGCGATCGAATGAAGTGGGATTTCGGAGGGAATTCAGATCAGATTCATGGTGCTTAGATAGAAATGTCCTGGTGTGAGAGAAGGTATGCCCCTGCTATCTGATATCACACAAGACCAAACAGAAATTAATGACCTAAAGTACTCAAACCCAACACACACAGCGTGCCAAAGGAGTCAAAGCAGTTCATCTGCCATCTTCAGTTAGAATAGGCTTCTTTAGAAAAAGCAAACACAATAACCAAAAACGCCTCAAAACAAAACACCTAACGCATACACACACACACACACACACACACACACACACACACATGCCTCCATACTCTCA
Source organism: Conger conger (assembly GCF_963514075.1). NCBI lineage: Eukaryota > Metazoa > Chordata > Actinopteri > Anguilliformes > Congridae > Conger > Conger conger. Next base: position 23,166,855 of record NC_083770.1, on the reverse strand, counting down.
TAAGCAATAAATACAGAAAAGAGGGTTGCCTCATTGTATTTTGTTGCCCTGTGTTCAAAACAAATTCCCCATGGTCAACAAACATAATCAAATAATCTGTTTAGAATTCACAATCTCACTGCGGAAAAAAACCCTCACCTAACCAACAATCACATGTTTTACAGAATACATCCCATTTTCCCAGTCTCCACTGCAGTTAGATAAGCACTGGCTTGGTACTCTGGGAATTTAGACCAATACCTGAGACTCTATTCTTCACCCACAATGCAGTGTGCTCCCACAGGAAGGGGACCTGTGGATTTCCATTAAAACCCAGCCTTTCTGCTCTTTGTGAAAGGCGAACCTTTTCAGCGCTAATTAAACACGATGACAAAGATCTTCTTGCTGTGAAGGAGAGAGCGATAAGACCAAGGGAGCGTTGGGCTCACCTGAGTTCTCCGCTTACCTGAAGGACAGCTCAGACCCGATCTTATCACAGACGAACTCTTCAGTCTGCAATGATACAGCCACCAGTCACAAGCTCCCGTGTGGAAGGTTCCGGATCAGAAGGTGGACCCTTCCACCCACACCAGCACCTCTCACACAGTCTGACACACTTTATCTTTATCACCATCACCAACGGAAACAACAACTCTGCAGGCCTCTACAGGCCGTCACTGAAGACTGCTTTCTGAGAAAAAATAAAACTATTTCGCATTTTGCTTACCATGTAGTGTAAAGACTTATGACGAACATCTCACAATGCACAAGTCCCGCTAGTTAAAGCACCACCAATGTGTCCCAAATGCAAAATTAAACAGAACCATAATGCAGGGCTCTGAGTACATTCTGTATCCAGAATACAAAATTAAAATACATAAAGTATTTCCCTGTTGAAACTGCTGGTACCAGCTCAGCACTTGCCGGTAGACCAGCTCATACCCAGCCAGACAAGTTTATGACCAGCTTCACCTGCTCAATTTTCAAGCTGGTCAAGCTGGTCAAGCTGGCACAGCTAGATCACAGCAAAAATGATTTGTTACATTGCAGCTGCACACACTAGTAAGAGCTGAAAATCAGAGAAAGCTTCAGTAGAGCTTCTTGTAATCGGCAGCGAGACCAGCAGCCACAGATACAGGCGTTCTGCCAGGTGTTTTACGAGTCGTTCTGTGAGCTGTTTTGAGAGGCGTTCTACAAGGTGCTCTGTGAGCTGCCCCAGTCTATAATAAATGGACCGATGGAACACGTTTTGATTGGAAATGGGAGCAGCGGATCTGCCGTACACACAGAGCTGTGTGTGTACAGATCTCCTGCCGTTAACCACCTGTAGTACCTCTGGCCTATCTACCTTGTGTACGAGACTGGTGTTCATGGCTTTACTACCGATCCTATGTGAATTCTACCTTACCCAAACTGTTCTGTATTTTGTTCTATGACCTTGGTATGCACTTTGGATGAATGTTCATGGAGGGAACAGTGATGAGAACATGCAGTCTGATAAAAAGTGTCTTTCTAAAATGTAATGTAATGTAATGGTGCTGTTTAGAGATTGTGGTGTCGGTGTTGCAGCAGTGTGTGAGTGCATGTGGGCAGCCATTTTCAGACCAACACCATGCGCACAAATTGATACAACAAACAAAATACCACACTTCAATCGCAATGTTTTTCCACAAGTACCAAGTAAGAAACATTTGCTTAAATCCTGTTGGGCCCCAGGCACTGTGGAACACATCCCAACGCATTCCAGATTATTTTTGCCTGGATTTGTTTTTTAGTACATGTTGAAAAATATAAAGTAGGATGTGGTCATGGTAGAACAGGACCTGTTTTCTCACTAATTCTAATATTAGAAGAGCAAACACGAGACGGGTTATGAAATACCCAGCTAACATGAACACATTCAGTACTGTACACTCTGGCTCCCAAACAAGGCAGCTTCAACCAATCACAGCAGGAAATATAAACACACGCTCAAATCCCATCATGTCGTATTCAGGGGTGCTGAATCCTGCATAAACAGTGATTACCATTCAGATTTAGTGCCTTTTTAAAGCACTTTAACATTTCAGCTCTCAACCTTCCTCAAAAGAAGAAAAGAAAACAGCATCAGCAATGGATAAGCACACTGTTGCACCATCAGAGACACACACATGCACCGAGATGCTAGTGTCCAGCAGACATCAGAGGAACGTATACATGCCCAGGATATAAAAACATTCAAAAATAAGCATTTATATGATAAATAAATCTCACACAGCAGTATACAGCATGTCCTCATCACTGCTCCCTCTATGAACCACATAAACAACCAGACACAGCCAAGTCCATCTACCTAGAGCTGCACAGGAAGTACTATAAATGATTGGGTTTATGTGCTGCATATTTACATTAGTTATTTCAGATTACGCTTCTATCCAAAGCCACTGACAGTTGATTAGACTAAGCAGGGGCCAATGCGGGGTTAAGGGCCTTGGTCAAGGGACTAACAGCTGTGTGGATCTTATTGTGGCTACACTGGGGCTGCTCCCACTATTTAAGAGTAGAGGCCTGTCCACACCAGAAACGATAACTATACATTCATCATTTTAAAACTGAAGTGAATGGTGGAGTCCATACCACAACTAAACCAAACTGCACGGTGGAAGATTATGGCATGGTCGTGTTATTGTGTTACGCTACATTGGTGGTCTGGACTGGACCTGTTCTCATTGCTTTTCTGTAGCTTTTGGTTGTTGATTTTGGGGCAGTGAGAGGTGGTGAAATCTGACATTGGTGTTGGACAAACATGAACAAACACTGCCCCCCCCCCCCCCCCCCCCCCCACATGTTTGAAAGCGAGTCCCTTAATCTGGGGCGGCTTTCTAAACGAGCCGAACACACTGCAGCTCACGGCCCTGACTGCGATCAATCAGCTCTGCTGGGGGCAGGGTGACCTGTCTGTGTGATTGAGCGGGTCTTAGGGTGCAGGGGGGGTCAGCTTTAACACGGGGTCAGCCCCCCCCCCACCCCAACACGACCGCATCACCTCGCACAACCTCGGCTACGCTCCTCTGAATTCAAAACAGCGCCCATGAACCCCCCCCCTCGCCATGGACCAGCGCCCCCCCAGGTGTGAAGTGTTCGTGTCAGAGCCTGTTATGTCATCGCCAGGCCTAAAGCCAGGCTGACATGTTTTCACAACAGCACGCTCAGCGTCCAGACAAATAAAATAACATATACGCCCCCCCAGGAGATTACTGCTGAAAGAAAACCGGAAAGGATTTCTCTTTCTTTTTTCTTTTTTTGATGGGTGGGGGGCAGACTGATGAAATAGGCTACTTTTCTGTATGTTTCCACTGTTCATGAAATCTGTTGGTCTTTGCTATAATGAACTACAGCACTTAAAATCGATACAAACTGTTATTGAATTATTTTTCAAATAATTAAGTGTACACTGCAAATTGCCCATAGGTATGAGTGTGTGAGTGTGTGAGTGAATGGTGTGTGTGCCCTGTGATAGACTGGCGACCTGTCCAGGGTGTATTCCTGCCTTTCGCCCAATGTATGCTGGGATAGGCTCCAGCCCCCCTGCGACCCTGATCAGTATTTGTGTCTTATGTTGAGACTAAATGAGGTAACAGTATTTCAAGACTGATGGGATATGAAAATAATATTCGTCAAGCAAACAGTAACTTAAAACAAGAGAATATGATCTACTTCAGAGAAAAAAATAAAATCTTAAGACTTATTACAAGACTTAAACTCGAAATTAAGATCTTGAGGTCTTTTTTTTGCAGTGTAGGGGTTGATGAGGTGGATAATCATTACATACATGTCCACGTTTTCTCACATACCTATGGGGTATATATCTTGCATGTAATACAGCATTTTCTGCATCCGTATATCTATGATCTAGCCAACAGACAAAAGGCGTACTGATATCATCACTGACACTGATTGATCGCACAAGCAAATTTCTTTGTCAATAAGGGGAAATCATTCACATCGACACAATCTCGCGTCTGACATTTTCTAATCTCGAGGTAGGAAATGTTACCAAAGGGAACGGCAACAAAGCTTCGCAAACCAGATAAAATAATCTCAGCTCGCTAAAATAACCCGCTGTTCCGCGGATACAAAGGAAGAAGGTTTTAGGCACGCCGCTGCGACTAAAAAAGGCGTTTGGAAGGATCCTAAACCACGGGGGCGAGGATGGCGGTAAGGGCTAACGATTAGCGGCTTAGCCCGACCAATCACAGAGCCGCGGCCGGCGGGGGTTAAAAAATGGGCATGAACGTACCGCAACCTGCCAAACAGGAGCACCCGCGTCTCAGGACCTCGAGAGCGGCTTCTGAAGAGGCCAACCGCCACCCCTGGACATTTTCAGAGGAGAGGAGAGGAGAGGGGGAGGGGAGAGGAGGAGAGGAGAGGGGGATGAAGGACGATTCGATCAACGGACGGGCTCTGGCTGTGTGGGACACAGCTGCTCAGCCCCTGGATGGATTTTAATGGCGGTGAGCAGCGCCGTGCCTGACCGTAGGCCTTCCGCTCTCCACAGCGAGGGGATGGCAGGCAGGGGAGGGACATCAAAGGCCCGGCTATGAAGCTGTGACACCTCCACAGCCCAAAGCCGCTTTTTGATCTTCGCTGAAACCTATCCCGGGGAGCTGTATGCAAATCACTGTGACTCTGTAACCTAAATAGGAAAAAAGCAGTTTTCCTCCATTTTGGGTCCGGTGTCTCGAAAGCGGTTGGCCTCACTTGACATCGTTTCAGCGTTTAAGGGGTTCTGTCTCTCACTCCTATTATACAGGAGCCCTGTGATGTTATTCATGTTGGACCTGCAGTAAGCCTCAACATCAAGGCAACTGTACATGCCATTTCCTGCTCCAAGAGGAAATGTCCTTCGATTGGCACTTACTCACCCCTGAATCAAAGTCCAAACATGTTATTCCCATATAAAACATACCACATACAACACACACTATTACACGCAAACACCCTGAACGGAACGCGCATGTTACACTCTTATGCCCACCCATCTTTTTATCCGTCCAATCATTTAACACACAGAGCTGTCCTCCGAGGACGCCCATATACGGGCGTATAGCGCTGTGACACGCATCATCAAGTTTTTTGCCCGTTTAGTTCCAATTACTCTGCGCCAGGAGGGCAACGCCTCGCAAATGGGCTAATAACATTCTGTGTACACAGATCTAAATATTAAAATAAATCATCCGATGCCTTTTAATATCCAACCAGATGGGCCGCTTTGTTCAGGGCTGGTGATGCCCGCTCCAAGCTGTCGGAACATCCATCTTGTGGCAGCGGAGGCCAGGGCTGCTGTTCGGGGGAGGGGGACAGAGGGGGTGGGGTGGGGTGGGGGGGGGGTGGTCCCTCCCCGGCTTTGTCTGCCACGGGGGCCGCGGAGAGTGATAAATGCCCCCGCTCTCCTGATGAAGTTTGCGGTGTGTGCATCTCCGCTCAGGCAGAAAGAGGGACGGACGCATGCTTGGTTTACCAGGGACAGCAGCGGCCCGGCCTGCGTGCGCTCATTCAGCCCCGCTCCCAGAAACGCACCGAACAGATGGGTCCTACTCCCCAGCCCTCAGAGGGCCGTCTCCTGGCCTACAGGCCACAGACACAGTGATATATGCTTGCCTTCCCCCCCCTACACGTTCCTCTTCCGTGTTTCATCTTAAAATAATACCCACAGCCACACAAAAGGGAGATGCCGATTACTACTAGATTTTTCAGCAAATCGGGCTTGTAACAACTTGTCACGATTTCAATTCCCACTTTTTTTAATGATGTATTATTTGGAGGCTCCCGTAAACACGGGCTACAGCAGGTTGAATGGAACAGAAATGAAGTGGTGCTCCGAGTTATTGCGAAGCGTGATTTGGCGATACTGCCACTGTGGCACTGAGACATAAAACCACAAATCCCTCAGGAATCGGGTTATTTTGGATAATAATTCAGGCACAGACGGGAGCACGACAGACTTCAGTAAAGTAGCGGAAAGTCTCAGTCAGTCTGTTCTGGTGTGTAAAGGCAGACAGAGAGCGATTCCGCTGAGTGATGCGCGTTGTGGGCGGAGCCTCGCAGCACACAGGGCACAGGGGGCGGGGTTAATGACTGACATCCCGCCGTTTTACTGCTACAGCTGACATGCTGTCACCAGGACCAGGAGGGCTGCTAAGAAACGTGCCATCGCCTGTTTTTCTCTCATATTGTTGCTGTTCTGATTCTACGCAGATGCTGCTCACAGCTCCGGCAGTCTGGCCATCACAAGTTCTGTACTTTTTTTCAGGAAAATTATTCTGCAGTTTACATCATTACATATTTGTTTTGTTGTGATTCATTTTGTGGTCCTATGTACAGAGCAGGGAGAGTGTACAAGGTTAATGTGTGCAGAATAATTGCTGTAACCCCTGGGTTGTTCTTTTGGATTGTTTCCACAGCATATGACAGGAACACCGCAAGCTCTGGCACACTCAACAGAAGTTCTCTGCTTTTTTCTGAATATGATTATGTGGATTACTGTCATTACCTATTTTCTGAATCATGCCCGGAAAAGAAATGACATAGTTAAATCAGCTCTCTCACTCGTTCCAACAGATGCAAAAAACACAAGACTGGATATTTTCTCCATATACAATCTGTACTTCGACTGGAAAGCAAACAGTCGCACTAAAGACACATGGCTGGTGTTGTTCTGAGTTTAGCCTATGCCTCTTCCTTAATCACCTGATCTTCACTGTATGAACACAGGCGACAGCTTTCTGTGGAATAAACAACACATTTTGGCTGGTCATTACCTCTGACTCCATACATCCCTCCATACAGAATCTTTCAAGAACATTCTGCTCCCCTGGTCCATGCTTGTGAAGGTTCAAGCCACAAATATCTGACAGGATCAAGAGACGGCCATTACAAAACAGTTACAACCATTCCTTGGTTGATTTTGAGGTATGCTGGGTATCATTTCTTTGCAGTGCATTTGCAAGTTTGATCCTCCTGGCTAGGGGAAGCACATTTGTGGCCAGAACTACTTGCTGGAGTTTGTGATTCCATTGACTATAACAACAGCTGCAGGGCACGAGGATGCAAAACAACCCCACAACATGAAATATTCACCACCATATTTTGCTTTAGATATGACATGCATTTCAACAATAGCATCCTTCTCCTAACCTAACCTTACACCCCACAAACAGGAAGCAAAGCAAAAACAATGCACTTCCCTAAGATAAATATAAACTAGAAAATTAGCATGCTAAGACAGCTTTATTTTTGTTGGATTGTAATTATAATGACTGTATTTAAGTGTGAATAATGTTTATTTTTCAGGAAAAATATTCTTCAACAAAATGTTTCTCTGTATTAATATGAATGAACAGAACATAATTTTGACTTAATTCATATCATTACCTGTATTGTGAAATAAAACTCTTGAAGAACTCTTGCAGAGCTACACATCATAGCACTCCGTTATTCTTCAAAACTTTTAAATCGTGACACTTCTTATTCAAATATTTAAATGGGCTTTTCAAAACGGAGGCAGTCTGCTTTTACTTTACCGGGGAAAATGAAAAGTGCTCTACTGAAATGACTGCAGTGTCTGCAGTGAGAAGGAGTCTTATGCCATTGGCAGTTAGAAACATTAGGAAGGACCACAACGCTTTATACACTCTCAGAAAAAATGGTTCTTTGGCTTGTCTCCATAGAGGAACCCTTTTCAGATCTTTATGGGACATTCTATCATAGGTGCGAGGTGTGAGGTGTGAAAGATTCCAGACAAAGAAGCATTTTGCTAAACAAAGAAGTCTTGAACGACAGTAATTACTGTATGGTTCTTCTATGGAATCACATGGGTCCTTTTAAAATCAATTTTTTCTGAGTGCAATTGCACAATACAAATGTAACAATGAAGAAACTCCTGGCCAGTTTCCCTTCAACATGAGATCAGCAGCCTATCTGGAGATGACTGCCTTGGAAAGAAATTCAGATTAATTGAACCCCCCAAGAGCTGAAAGTGATGTCATCAACTGCAGCTCTGCAGTGATCAGCTCTTGCCTCCTACAGGTAATGTTTGTATTAGGTGCTCACATTGTTTTCTTCTATAATAATAATAATAATAATTAGGTTGAAAATTGTTTGACTTCTTTGCCTCCATCTTGATGGGGTTCATGCTTAGTCCTTCTGTGTAAAGCCAACAAAAGGCCCGTCATACATGAGGCAAACCATCCATTCATCCATCGGTTATCTAACCCGTGTATCCATGGTAATGGCCGTGGGGCCTTGCCTTGCGTACGGAGCCTGCCGGTGGTAGCTGGTCACATGGTTCCCCTGGGTCAGGTACATGTGTGTCCTACACAACAACACCGTCTCTCAGTGCAGAAGGTCAACCCCAGCGGAGCGAAGAAAGGCCTCTATTCATTTACAAACAAGGTCACCAGACAATAGCTGAGCATTATCTCTGAACAGACTTTGAGAAGAAGTCCCTTGTGGGACCCATGTTCTTGAGATCGATCAGATCTGTGGACAATTCGCTGATGAAACCGGATAGGGAGCTGAGGCCTTATCTGGAGAAAACTGTCAAATGAACTTTGTTTAGGGCGAGGGCAGGGGTCGGCAAACCTGGTCCTGGAGAGGCGCAGGGTGTGCTGGTTTTCACTGTTGCTCAGCACTTAATTGATCAATGAAAGAAGTTGATTAGACAGATAACTAACTTTAGATAACACCTTGTTTCTTGGGTCTGAATCAGTTGCTAATTTTAAGGTGAAAACAAAAGCCCTGCTGCTGTCCAGGACCAGGGTTTCCGATCCCTGTGCTAGGAGCAGTTATTTGAGTCGTGCAGCACACCTTACTGGTTCGGTGGATCAGTCATCCACCAGTCAGTAATGTCACTCTCCTTGAAGGCCCAAGTCAGGACTCTACTTGTAACAAAAGGCTCACACTTTTCATCATTGAAGTGTCCTCCAATACAGATCTCAGGGGATAGGTGTTCACCCGGAGCTGCTGAAGGATATTTGTGACCTGACGTGACAAACCCTCTACATCGCAAGGACATATTTTTTACAGGAGATCACAAAAACCATGGAAGTCGCTACATGGTCTAATGGTCACCACAAGATGGATGCCTTGGCACATAAGTGGCATTTAGCATGGGTTTCTTCTGCATCCTCCCATCCAATCTGTTCGCGCAGATCATAAGATATGATCGTGTGAGCCCCATCGATAGGGGTGACCCTCCGTGGGGCACAGCGGGCTTGGAAGGTGGATCTGGAAGAGGTCCGCTTTAGCTCCCCGTAGAGCAGGGATCAGCAACTTGTGGACTCCAGAACTGTTGGTTTTCCATCCACCCTTTACCTGGGAGTCAGCTGTGAAACAGTCTGGCCAATCAGTAGCACTAATTACCCAGGAGAAAATAAAACCAGGGCTGGATTTGAGGGCCAGAGTTGCTGATGATCCCTGCCTTAGGGCCTGCAGCTCAGGGCTGACACACTGTGAGTCACGCTGGTGGATCCATCATCCAAAAGGGCCGCTAGCCCTGAAATTTTAGCCGCAAGAAAATGGGAAATGATCCTGTTTGAGCCTGAAAATGCTGATGCGGAACCAGCTTCAGGCTTTGAAGACGCTGCCTATGAAAGCTTTGCATGCTGGGAAGGGGGGTAGGTTCTGTTGGCGGTGCAGCACGAGGAGGTCGCCCCCAGTGTGGTGCGACATGTCGGCTATGCTATCCCTCAAACTCTGACCGCGTTGACCTTTGACCGCATTCCTCGGTGGAGAGGAAGAGGGGGTTTTGAGGTGTCGGCCTCAAGTGGGGCCCAGTGTCTGATCGCGCGTGACTAATCTCCAATACTGCTGACCTCATGGGTGCGGTATGCTGATTGAAGTGATGGGGAACAAATTGTTCAAATTGTGTGGACAGCCAGGGATCTATGGACATGTTACGGTCATCTCAGGAGCGTGCCTTAGACTAGTTTACAAAAGAAGCCAATACCTATGTACACTCAGTGAGCACTAGATATTTACTAGACTTATTCAGTCTTCTGCTGCTGTAGCCTATCCACTTCGAGGTTTGATGTGTTGTGTCTTCAGAGATGCTCTTCTGCATACCACTTTGGTTATGCAGAAGGAAGGTGTTACGGTCACCTTTCTGTCAGCTTTGACCAGGCTGGCCCTTCTCCACTGACCTCTCTCATTAACATAGCGTTTTTGCCCGCAGAACTGCTGTTCATTGGATGTTTTTTGTTTTTTGGGACCATTCTCTGCAAACGTTAGAGACTGTTGTGCATGAAAAGCCCAACCACCGTGTCTGGCACCAACAATCATTCCATGGTCAAAGTCACTTTTCTTCCCCATTCTGACATTTGGTCTGGAAGACAGCTTAGCCTCTTGACCACGTCAGCATGCTTTTATGCATTTAATTGCTGCCACACGATTGGCTGATTAAATATTTGCATTAACAGGCTGCTGTACAGGTCTACCTAATAAAGCGCTCATTGAGGGTACGTCAGTCACATACAGAACTCACCTATGAACCCACCATTACATGAGAAGGATCATAAATCATGTTCATAGAGCCAAGAACTTAGAACATACATAGAACATACACACTTGTGTACCAAAATATTTTGTCGTTGTCTGTGCAATGGCTGTGCAGGTTTGCTGCTTTGTTTACTTCCTTGTTGCAGTGTCCAACAACACAACAAACTAAATCTCTACACATTTTAGCCAACAGCCAAATGCTTTAAACTTTTTTTTTTTCTAATCACATAGCTCTTAACTTATCTTCTGCCAAAGAACATGACATAGTCACATAATTCCACGCTGGGTATTTCAGTTCATCCTCAATAAAAATCTTCACACAAAAGAAACAGTAATGCTCTGGCAGTAAACGGAACCTGCACATATGTATATAAAATTATATTATTAAATAACACAACAAAGCTCAGCTCACCCAGGGTGTGGAGGGCAGGATCAGAGACAGGGTCAGGAGGTCGGGGCAGCAGTGGTCCAGGGTGCGGCTGCAGTGTGTGGCCTGGTTCAGCAGCCGGGCGTAGACTGCGTGGGGGAGCAGCCGCTGGGCCTGGGGGGTCGGGCGGGCGGGGCCGGCGGGGTCGGGCGGTGGGGGGCCCGGGGCCAGCAGGAGCCCCAGGCTCTGCCTCATCCCCTGCAGGTGTTTGAACAGCTGGCTGAGCTGTGACTCCAGGGTGCTCTGCAGACAGGCAGCAAGAGGAAGACATCGACCGTCAGCGTCATCATCACACAGGCCCGGCTCCCCGGGGTCAGAGGTCAGGGGTAGCCAGTGACCCAGCGGGGGAGGGCCGGTTTGGGCCTGCAGGTCGCTGTCAGACACATCTCCAGAGAAGGGTCTGTGTGTTTACTAAAGCCCACGAGCAGCTTGAGGTGTGAAAAATAAACACCGTCTGTGTGAGAGGACCGTCCGACCAAGACCAACAAGCAGAGAGCAGAGAGCAGGCCCCGTCTCACTATAGTCTCCAAGTATGAAAACAAGGAACAAAGGGGCAGATCAGTCTGAGCCCTGAGAGATAATCTGTTTGAAATGAGGGCTTCCACAGCTGTCTGTGTTCCTCTGTGACGGACTGCTCCTCAAGAGTGACAGCTAGCTGCCACTTTCACAGATTTCCACACCAACGCATCCTATTTACATTCCCTTTTTCATTCAGTACTGCTTTGGTTGAACATCCCTGCCAAAACGCATCAACACGTTTCGTGCGATTATGTGTAACACATTTTTAAATAAGCTCAATTTCCCATGTCAATCGAATGCGACTTATGAATTACTTGATACAATATAGTTACCATAATAATAAAATCATGATTACCTGTAACTTTGAAAGTGAGACATCAATACTTCACCATCATCAGTGCTCATACTTAGGGACAGGGAATGTAACTTCAGGGCATGAATAAAGTTTTCCTTTTAAAAAGAGCTTATAATGTCTACTCAATATGATATTCTTAAAGTATATAATACTGTTCAAGTTCACAGCCATGAATCATATCAACTCTTTTCTGACCATATTTAAAATTTTCTGCTTTAAGTGAAACTTAGCTTCTTTCACTTCTAGCACTTGTTGCTGAAAAACATGGGACTGACTGCTAACATTTCTCTGAAAAACAATGTCAAGGTGCATTTTGGCTGAATTAATCCACTTCACGCTTTATACCACCAAACAAATGAAAAAGTTCTGCTTTCATCCTTCTGTGAATGATTCTGCTGTTGATTCGTTCTGCATCCTTCCAGCCTTCGGTCTGAAGATGCCGTAAAATGGCTCCCAGAGAACGGCATCCGTACAGCCCAGGGACAAAGGGCTTCTCATGCTCCAATTTCCATGGACTTATGACCAATTTGTAGGCTGGACAGCCAAGGCCTTGATTTAGAGCGCTTTACCGCGGCTGGAAGACGCTGAAGTGTGAAATTATTCCAGATGACACCGTTCACCTCAGTGCGCACCATATCTAACAGCCCTGTAAGTGCTAACAGCTTTCAGGGCTGGGAATCAGGAGCGGGAGGCAGTCAGGCTGGCAGGATCAGGCCGCTCGTTTAACCTCTACAGAGTAGAGCTGTACCCAAGCTGCACTTTCAACCCTAAACTGCACAAGAGCGGGAGTCCCCGTTTCTACATTCATCACAGCTTGTGAAATGACCCACCAACGTGTATGTTGAGCAATTCAATAGAGCTGCATTTCTTCATACGCTGACCTGTATAACAGGCTGTAATGCTCAGCTGTTTTAGTGACAGGAATGGTTAGAACCGACTGCTTTGTCTCACCAAGGTTAAGAGTAAAGATGAGCCATTTGATCAATTTTATATGGATTTATATGGAAATAAGGAGACCATGATATATTCAAGATGTCTTTTTAAAGCTCAAGCTAAACCTGGTTGACATCCCTTTTTCTTACAATGCAACCCTCTTAAAAACCTTCAGCCCTGTACTACAGTTCTCAATTTTCCATCAAAGCCTTGACACAAGCTCGTTATTATGCACACAATCAGTTTTCAATTGCAACATTTTTTCAATGACATTTATTTTTAATGATATGCAAGATATTGTCCGCTGTTCTTATTGTACTGCACCTGCTTTGATTGGGTCCGTTTGCCGAAGCGAAATGGTATGTCGGATTTAGCATTAATACAGGCCTGCTATGATTACACTCTCACACATTAAAGGTCGCTGTGGATATTGGTGGTTTAATAGATAATAATAAGAAAGGTGCTGTAATGGCCACCTCTGTCCCACACAGCTCAGTCTGATTTGAGGGGGGTGATGATGGAGAGGCGCTTTAGCGACATCAATCCCGGGACATTTCCTCCCCGTCGGAGACGCACACCGGAGCGCCGCGGACAAAAGACTAAACAAAACCGGGCGGGAGGAACGCCAGCGTCTGTTTCAGCCATCTGGGCGAGAAGGGGGGGGGGGGGGGGGGGGGGCGCACTGGGTGGGACGGAGCCTCGACGAGGCGGGAGAGACGGAATTCACGGGGCGAGCCTGGGAATCGACATGTGTTTCCCATAAGCGCGGTGTCCAAAAATTCATCCCGTCTCCCCGCGCCCTCTCGCTCTTCCTCGGTGGAAAGGCCGGGCCTGGCTGCACAAATGAGCGGCTGAGATGGAGACGGGGCAGACGTTCAGTCAAAGCGCTCTTTATCCTGGAGGGGGGAAGACAGCCGGCAAACGACTTTCATATATTTACCAAAAAAAAAAATCCCGACAGAGAAAAGGGAATAACATTTCTGGGCAGAGGTAGGAGGCGATGTCAAACCAGTGTTGCCTGGTAACCACTAAATGAGTTCAACCTTGTAACAACGAACAGACACTGCAGCAAACCAACCTTGACCTTTGGGAGTAATTGAAAGATTTATCTCTTTATCTCGGAACAAAAAAAAAAAAATGCTATATTCTACATGAATCCATACAAAGGGATGCTGCCTCCCAAGGCTGTCTGTTCCCCGGTTGTCAAATTGCACAGAATTTCCTTCAGGAAAACCTGCCATTGAGATTGTATCTGCCAGTGCTGTATATTACACAGCGCTCCCCTACACGGGTTACCAAACCTGTTTCATCTGAAGCACATTGTTACGCCCCCCCCCCCCCCCGTCTGTGTCGGGGGAGAGAGGAGAAAGATTGGCCTGACTGAACTCCATTTCGTGTGAGGTGATATTTAATTTCATAAGGCCAAATATCACACACATCAGAGCGCTAGCCATGAAGCGGCTACTGCTCCCTGCTAATCAAATTCTGTTAAAGTAGCAGCCTGTAATCACACAGAAAAGGCCACGACTACACTACGTGTGATGCATCTCCCATCCACAGATCAGGTGCAATACAACGGCCGTGAGCAGACACGGCTTCTTTCACATTAAAACACATTTTCTCACATAGACCATCCATTTCAAACATGTAAAATATTCTGGATAAATATTCTGAATTAATCCAAATTTAAACAGACCAAAACAGCATGCATGCAAATTGAGTTAACTGCAACAGCTATGAAAATTAAACATTATATATGATAGTGTACAGTGCACATTTAGGGAACTGTGCTATAACACCAGGAAAGGCCAAACACTACCAGTGAAAAGTGATTGACATAATGACGCACACATATAAACAACCACCCAACCAATAAATCCATCCACTCAATTTACATTTGATGGAAGTTGTGAAAATATTTAGGGTTCGGCCTATGTGTGCAACATGAAATGAGTTCCATTCAAGCTTTGAAAACAAGCAGACGCTGGTCTACACTGTGGAGGTTAGAGGACGGTGATATGCAGTCGTAGATCATGCTGGACTGTTTCCTTTTATTCCGCGATCTGACGGACTGCAGATGACATCTCACGGGGGGAGGGGGGGCGGGGGGGATATCCACTTTAAATTTAAATGGATCCCCGGGATTCCCCGTCCGGAATGAGGCGTTGTCAGAGAGGCTACGGAAAACAGATCCCACACTGAGGGAGGGTCAGCCTCCTCCCAGGGAATACCGGGAATACCGAGGAAGAACAGGGAACCGCTTGGCGATATTTCCAGAAAACCACACAGCAGGATAAAGGAGATGAAACGCATTATATTCATGCCGCAATAATCATCTTCGTGTCAAATATATTTATAAATAAGTTTGAGAAACAAGTACCATGTTGTTTTCTCTACAAACAATTATTCTTTCTACTGTTGGTATTCCAAATGATAATGTTTTGTAATTGTTTCAAATATTTGTGTTCGATTTAACATATTAGATGACAATATAAAACTAATCTGTTATATATCTTAAATTATCCTTAGTAAAAAAGATACTATTACTCCAAGTGCGAAGCATTCTTCACAATGTAACAATGTTTGGCACACACCAAAAGGAATATTTTTTTGATATATCCTGCTATTTGAGCTCTAAGGTTATGTATCAAACACCATCTGCATCTTTCAGAATCCATGAATGCAATATTCATTGACACACATCTCAGTATTTGCACTTTTTCCACAAAGCTGTCTGAATGAAGCCTAATTTCATATTCAGCGGAGAGAAGAAGATTATAAATGCAAACAAGAAACAAAATAATTCAATAATTCAGCGCCTTTCAAACCTAAAAAAAAAAGGATTCTCTCCTCAAAGGAGTGAGTCTCTTGAAAATCTGGCAGCTGTTTACACCTCCTCGAGATGATTCAAGTTCCCGAATGCCTCCGGGCTTTTAAGCAAGACAAGAGCTTTGAGCAAGCCCCCAGGAGATTCCTCAGGAATATATTCCAGTGGAAATACAGTCAGATTTCAGGGAGATGTATACGGAAAACATTCCTTAGGATGTGCAGACGACAGTGGCCGACTATTGAAAGGGACTCGGATTCCCTTCCTACTGGCATATTCATGAATAAGTATGGGATGGCATTATTCTCCTCTTCGCTGTACACGCACCACATTTTCACACTGAAGGTGGTATGCAGCTTCTCAATGTGCAGGCCTTACCTAATGGTATATTTTTGGTTTCATGAATATTACGGAATACTACTATGGAATACCAATTGCTGTTATTCTGATTTAATATATACTGCAATATGAACACCAATATGTGTGTGTTCAGAATGTAAACACAACTGTAGTTATGGCAGGGGCGAAATATGTTTTATAAAACTAGTGAACTTTCAGTTATCGTAGTAAATTGAAGGAGAAAACACATTTGGGTAAAAATTATTTGGGACATTCATTGATTTTGGGGCCTGTATCCTGAAGCAGGATTATAGTTAGCTGGATAACTGCACTGAGCAAAACCCACAACCCTTCCAAATCTGAAACATGGACTGAAGTAAAAAGAGTTGTTCTGGGTTTTACCCTCATGTAAGTGGTCCCTGTCAATCAGGCGGGGGAAACGGTGCTCATTGGCCCTCCAGACAGTGACCAGCCGCTGGGCAGGTCATCTTGGAGAAAACAGTGGCCGTGGCTTCAGTCCCCTGGGGAACTGTGGGTGTGGCTTCAGTCCACTGGGGAGGGCACTGATTGGTCAGAGCTCTAGTGGCAGCAGATGCAGGAGCTCAGAAGACTGATGATCACCATCGCCGAGGGCGACAGGGCTCCCAAATCCAGGGGGCCTGATCTCCCCCTTAATTACCCAACTGCCAGATGACAGCGGGCAAATGCTTTTTAATTACCGTTTTCCATCAAGAAAGACCAGGGGATATGTCAAATGGCCCCGCCAATGTTCCTCAAACACACCGGTTTTGTGAAAAACTGGACCCAGGCAGTTTATGACATGGTGTCCCCCACTGCAGAGTGGATGTTCTCTGCTAGATTGGGAACCACCTTCACCTGGACCTGACATTCATTCACACCCACTCCTTCAGAGAGCAGAAACTCCAGCCTGCTCTCTCTCTCATGGCTGCTCTCTCTCTCATGGCTTCTCTCTCTCATGGCTGCTCTCTCTCTCATGGCTGCTCTTTCTCTCATGGCTGCTCTCTCTCTGTCATGGCAGCTCTCTCTCTCATGGCTGTTCTCCTCTCTCATGGCTATTCTCTTTCTCATGGCTTCTCTCTCTCATGGCTTCTCTCTCTCTCTCATGGCTGCTCTTTTTCTCATGGCTGCTCTCTCTCTCTCTCTCTCTCTCTCATGGCTGTTCTCCTATCTCATGGCTATTCTCTCTCTCTCTCATGGCATCTCATTTTAGTTTATTGTGTTTTAGTGTACAGGCAGGTTTGGGGGTGTTGGGTCCGTCTTCCTGTTGTGAGGAGGCCTGAATATCCCCTAGTTTTTACTTCTTTTCTGTCCAGTGTCCACTTATAGAATACTTATACATACTTTGCGACAATGAAAGTCCTCGGTTTTCTGTGTTTCTCGGTTTAAAAGGCATCATTGTATGCTGCAGCCCCAGGGTTATTATAGTGGAGAGATGTTGGCCATAACACATGATTATCCTCCGGATATGATGTTCTGAATCGATGCATTATTCAAAAGCCCCTATCAGGCGTACGGACGTCAGTAAACATCTTTATCATCTTTCTGTGTGGAGAGAGTAGAAATGGCAGCGCATAAACTTTTATTTTAACAAACATTTCCACACGTGATGACACACCGGAGACTTCTATATAGAGCCTGAAGGACCGCCTGCTCCTAAAAGCTGGATCATTTTTTCTCTCTTTTTTTAAAGGAAAAAAGATACAAGAAAATAAATGTTTCCCTCTACTTGGTAAAAACAAGTAGCTGATCATTTCTCAGATGTGGAAGTGAGATTTAAAACCTTCTTTAAAAAGAAAAGACATCGTATTTACAGTGAGCTCTCGCAGTGAAGCAATCGCTTGATATTCTACTCGAAAGAGAATAATAGAAAATGGAAACACATTTTTCAAAACCTATCTCTCCCCTAAAAATAGGTTGACGTGAGTGAGTGATGAGTGAGAGGGTTGAGGTGCAGACAGATGCTGAGAGAACAGAGATATGACCCAGGGAGTGCTGATTAACTGGGCTCACCACATGCTGAAGGTTTAAGTTATCAGTCTTCCCATAGCACAGATCCAGCAGGGTGATGGGCTCTCTGACCAGGTTCCTCTTGGGCAGGATCCAAGGCATGGACAGGTTCTCCACTGTCTTCACCTATACGCACAAACCAGGGAGAAGATTACAGAGTCTCACATTTAACTGATATATACATTTTATACCTGTTCCATCTCCTCAAAGTGTATTTTTACTTACATGTCCTACCCTAAGAAGTCAAAACATCACCCAAAACAGAAAAATAGAAATAAATGAATACAAATAAATGGCAATGGTGTAATTATTACAGCGAATCAAAGGCATAGCTGTATCTGACTGATTGGAATGTCCTGAATCCATTGTTTAACAGGCTTTAATCGGAAGCAAATGGTCATTTTTAGTTGCATAATACGCAGCTGTGACAAAAATATTTAGACAACTGTAAAGCCCCGAGTTCATTTTTAAGTCTTTCATAGTGTCATTGGGTACATTTTAGCCCAAAGGGCATTATAAACAAGGAACAAGGCCCTCGTTTAGTCTTATTTTAGCTGGGGCGTCTGTACTGCCGGAGAATAACTTAATTGAAGAATAACGAGATGTTGCCGCTTTAACGCGTCTGTACAAATGAATTCCGAGGCCACAAATATCATTTCCATTTCAGAAATGCACGCGATATTAAGCACACAGTCAGGGGTAGGACAAGATGGTTTCTTCACAAGATTATAAACATGGCATTAAGCAAGAGAAGATCATTTTTCAGTTCCAACGCCTCAAACCTCAGACTCTCAGCAGGTTCTGAGCAGCTCGACAACAACACAACTATTTGTATTCCCTGAGGAGGATTGGCCGTCAAAATTTTATTTTAAAATCTGCCCCGGTTCCGCTCACTGCTGCCCTCATCACGGTACCTCACGTCAGGAAAGCAAACCCAACACAAGAGCTGACACTCTCCACATCGTTTCCTTTGAAGGCTTCGCAACTTTGATAACCTTCTCCTAAGCTCATATTTCTTTGATGAAATAAATGTTTGCTTCTTTAACGCGGCTGCCCAATTTTCACCCCTTCCAGTTCTGGGAATGTTACTCATCCTGACATAGACACACACACACACAAACACACACACACACATACACACACATACAAACAAACACACACACACACACACACACACACTCCCCTGGGTGCACTGTACTTCAAACAATGATGCCCAATACAACCAATAGCAAATATAGCTAATTGATTAGCTCATTGAAATTACATTCTACTCCAAATGTTCAAGATTTGGGTGTCACAAACACTTGTTACAGAGAATCAATCTAAATAATCACTGCAAATGACTGATTATAACATTTTTGGGTCCATTGACGTTCATAGATTTAGGCTTAATGGAATGAATATACGGTTAAAGCTTGTTTTAAATCCTCGTGTGGAATGTGTTTTTGTTTTTGTTGTGTTTTTGAATTTTGGTTTTGTATTAAACTGCATATACATAATCACGTAAATTATTTTCCAGATGGTGGAATCAGCTATGAAAACATTACTGTCGTGTGTCAATGCAATATTCTCAGGTACAACTTGCAGACACATTTGCAAACAGGTTTGATAAGGGAAGACACATTTCTGCTTTTAAACTGCAGTTTTATAGCCCTGTACTGTGCCTGGATGCAGAAAAAGGCTTTTTCCTTCTATGTAGCCAAGCCTGGAAACAACAGTCTGTTTGTCAAGATTGTCCCTTTTATGTGGCAAGGAATAAAGTGTAAAATAATGTACTCGCAGAGATGCAAATCCCTCCCAGGTTCTTCCTTCCTTCTCGTCTTTTACAATATCAGGTAGGCTTGTTATTTCTGAGAGGAATGCGCTCTTCTGTCTGAGAGGGCTTTGTGAAGAGGAAATATTCAGTGCAGCACAATGTGCACTACAGATGCCTCAGGCAGGTTTATTCTACACAGCCAGACAGCGTAAATTCACAGTGTCGAGATTAAACCCAACACACTCACAGTGCCGACATTAAACCCAACACACTCAGTGTCGAGATTAAACCCAACACACTCACAGTGCCGACATTAAACCCAACACACTCAGTGTCGAGATTAAACCCAACACACTCACAGTGCCAACATTAAACCCAACACACTCAGTGTCGAGATTAAACCCAACACACTCACAGTGCCGACATTAAACCCAACACACTCAGTGTCGAGATTAAACCCAACACACTCAGTGTCAAGATTAAACCCAACACACTCACAGCACCGAGATTAAACCCAACACACTCACAGTGCCGACATTAAACCCAACACACTCAGTGTCGAGATTAAACCCAACACACTCACAGTGCCGACATTAAACCCAACACACTCAGTGTCGAGATTAAACCCAACATATTCACAGTGCCAACATTAAACCCAACACACTCAGTGTCGAGATTAAACCCAACATATTCACAGTGCCAACATTAAACCCAACACACTCAGTGTCAAGATTAAACCCAACACACTCAGTGTCAAGATTAAACCCAACACACTCAGTGTCAAGATTAAACCCAACACACTCACAGCACCGAGATTAAACCCAACACACTCAAAGCGCCAACATTAGACCCAACACACTCACAACGCGAACATTAGACCCAACACACTCACAGTGTCGAGATTAAACCCAACACACTAACAGTGCCGAGTTCAGACCCAACACACTTCTGGCACATTCCGGCATGGCACCAGTCCTGGAACTAAGAAGACTGAGATTGTGGCCAGTGCCACGATTGGGATTTGGCTCATTACCGGTGAATGGCCACATATCGGAGTTACTGTATGAGGTCTCCCCAGGTCTCTGTCTCTCATCCAACTATCTTTGGCTCTGATTTCAATGGATGCGCCTTCTGTACCCCAAAGCACAGAGCTGAAAGGGATTATTCACCTCGACTGTGGAAACGCTGAGATGTAGAGATTTGATATGTCCTCGGATAATATCAAAAACATTACACATATCATTCCCCCAAAGGCTCACAGTAGATATACTGTGCAGATGTTCATTTGACACAATAAGGGAGAAATTGCACAAGGCTCCACGTGCACTGGCAGCAGGGGCAGCCTGTAGCCTTGTGGTTCAAGCCCCGGTATAGCCACAATAACATCAGTGCAGCTGTTGGGCCTGTGAGCAAGGCCTCTTAACCCTGCATTACTCAGGGGGCATTGTCCCCTGCTTAGTCTAATCAACTGTAAGTCACTTTGGATAAATAGCAAATTATTTTTATTTTATAACTCAGTCAGTGCTTTCAATTTTATTCACTGCAGACGCAAAACCAGGCCAGAATTTCCCCCTCACGTACACCTTTGTCGCTTTAAGTTTCATTCCGTGATAAACACAAATCTCGCTCACGGTCAGGGATTCACAGCAAACGGCTACAACTGTGCCCCCTCCTAGCCAGCCTGCCTCACAGCCAGTAACGCTCGCCCACAATATTTACACAGAATCTGTCACACACCGCTTCAGCCACGCTGTAAACATGCAATTCCGTTTGTTTTCCTTCAATTTCACGTCTCAGCACAAAGCAAAGGTTCGCCCGTTTGCTTTTTAATGCTGCTTGCTCTACAGGGTCTATATCAATTACATGCTCATTGATTGTTGTTTTTATGTGTCGTGTAAAAGTAGCTCATTTTATACATGACAGATGGATGTTTACAACCAATCAGGTGCTCCACACTCCAGCAATAAGTGTTATTTATTTTTTGATGTTACAGATCTATCGCATTTGGAATTATGGGCTCAGTGGTAGGATCCAACATCACGTTGGATGTAAAAAAATATTTTTATATTGGCCATATGGCAAAGAGGGATAAAACTTATGTTGGCTCCACAGTTTAGTAAACAGCCTGTGGGTTTATTTTGCGCTATATTTACTTTAAAGCATGTTTACCAGGATAAGGATGAACAGAAGATGGCATTAACATGCTAGCCTCTAAGGCAAAGGCGTTTCAGCCGGTAATTAAACTTCTTAGCGTGCTTGTAATACGATTAAGAGGTGAAAACACGAGGTAATCCCAGGGAACAGCAGTGGGCGTGTGTGAGATGCGGCAATCTTTGTACACACGTTGCGTTTGACTCTGGTACGGGTGTGTGTGACTCCTGCACAGGTGTGTGTGACTCTGGTACTGGTGTGTCTCAGCTTGGCAGCCGCTTGTGAGAGAGAAGTGAAAGAGCATCGCTCCAGTTGGGTCGTGTGTCTGTACCCTGGCGGATCGGGTGGCAGATGAGGGATTGACTGCTGCGGAAGCCCCTCTTTATACGCTCCCTCTGCCGGCGCCAAATCCCGCCATCTGCCGCGTCCCTCTGATCTGTGCTGGGAGCGCTCGCTGCTCCAGAGACCTGCCTTTCCGACGCCCGCTTCCCAGCAGGCCCTGGGACAGGCGAGGAGCCTTCAGTCATGGCAGGGAACGCTGCTGTTGTGATGCCACCTGGCAGCGCCGGCCCGAGAAGCAGAAAAAACAGCAGAACGCGCGGCACAATCGTATTCATCTGCATCAAGGGCTGCTCTGAAAACGCCTCTGATTTGACAGTCAGATCCAGGTGTGTTCTGGTAGGAAATCCTCTGAGCGCTGAAAACAGTTTCAGTAATGTCTGCGCCCACTTATAATCTCATCTCCTGCTCTTACAGTGAGAAGGCTATAAAAGAAAACACACTTTAAACTGTTGAAACCGTTTTCCCTGCAGAGGAAATCATGCAAGCAGCTGACATTTTGATGCGAGCACAATATGAGGGGAGAGATAATGCCTAATGATATAATGCAGAATTGTATTGGCCTACAAATAACATCAGCTACAGGAGAAACCTGAAAGAGTTTGTGATATTGAAGGGATGAGGATTTATGATAAAAATGTAGGACGCCTAAAAAGAGAACCATTCCTTGAAGTTTATTTAGGAGACCCGGTTCTTGTTTTGACAAGTGAACAGTGAGCTTCATAAGGCGGAAAGGTTGAGGACATCTGCTGTGTTCATATCTCGCCCTTTTCCTGGCCAGGGAAAAAAAGCTCCTGAGCAGTGAAGATTTACTCTTCATAGAGCAACGCGATGAGAACACAGCGCAGAAATCCAGCAGCCTGCCTCCATAAGCCCTCACACAGCACTGCAGGCACCGGGCCAAGCAGAGGAAGCTTTAGAACACAGCCTTTCAAAATGACACAGGAATCCAGAAATAATGAAGCTTTAAGAGCGGGGGGGAAACCACCTTCTCTAACAGTCCTTATTCTTTCTTTGATTTCCCGGTATTGCGTAAATCTGAAAGTCTTTTATCAATGTTAAACTGAAGAACACTGAATTTTCTTTTAGTGTTCGTTCTCATTAGTCATTTGTGGTAGATTT
Organism: Conger conger; assembly: GCF_963514075.1. Lineage (NCBI taxonomy): Eukaryota > Metazoa > Chordata > Actinopteri > Anguilliformes > Congridae > Conger > Conger conger. The sequence goes on along the minus strand of NC_083770.1, from coordinate 23,143,544 downwards.
GTAGCTTGAAATATCACTGAATATTTTCATTTACTCTTACCTTCCAATGTTGCATAAAAAAACAATTGTAAATGCCAATGTACAAATAATATGCAATTCCAAAATTTTGCACAAAGGTTTGCAAGCAGTGGAAACCATTTACAGAGGTTAACACTGAAGTTATGTTAAGCTAGCTAGCAATAAGTAGCTTACATGGTAATGAATGGCTTTTCCATACATTGGTAAAGCCAGTTTAATGGGTAGGCTATTTCATTCCTGATGAATGGATGGACAAATCCTATTATCTTAGCATACATGTATTTGACTTACTGGGATAGTGGGCAATAATGTTCTTCTTCTTTTCTTTCCAACCAGACACAGGAGAATTCACCTCATTCATTTAACATCACTAATCTGTCAATCTGCAGAATCCAACCGGAAACTATATCAAACCTGCATATATAATTTCTCTTAAAGTCTCACTAGGTCAAAGCCGACTGTGCCCATGTTAACTTGACACAATAAGGGCGAAATTGCACCAGACTCATAACATCATCATACAATGAAAGCTCTTTATCCCTGCCTCCAACTGCATTCACTTCAGACAGAGATTTCCTTCATGTGCAGTTGTTGTCTCAATTCCTAAAGTTTCAGAACATGATAAACATAGATTTGGCTCAAGATCAGGGACTACAACTGTGCCTAGTTCTACTACTTTCCATCGAGACATGAGAGAGGAGAGATCACCCGTTTATTTACCATCCCTGCCTGTCAATGCGCAGAATCCAGCTGGAAACTTAGATCAGAACCCAAAGCCTAAAAAGTGTCCTGCAGAATAGAGTTAATGCAGAAACTATACAACTGACTGTGTCCACCTTTCTGCCAGAGTCAAACACGGCTGTAAAACTGAGCAGCCCGTCTCTGTGCCAGAGTCAAACTCGCTGTGGTGTGGTCCCCACTTCAAAGCTACCGGTCTGCTGATGGGTCCTTGGGAGAACCCAAAAGCACGGTTCACTTTTCAGCAAAACATTTCATTAGCAAAACCCAAAACAGATCTGAGATCGCATCCATTTCACATTGGGCAAGATGAAGAACAGGACACATTCATATACATGAATGAAAAGCAGACATTTGGACCTTTCCTCATTTTAATTATTATTATTGGCAGATTTTTCACCTCTTTCTCTCTCCCCAGTATGGAGCTGCCAGCCATCCCTCCCCCGTCACGGGGATGCCAGTAGCACTGAGGCTGAAACTGAGTGTGTGTATCTGTGTGAGTGTGTGTGTGTGTCTGTGTGTGTGTCTGCGTGTGTCTGCGGGTGTCTGCGTGTTTGTGTATCTGTATCTGGGTGTGTGTGTGTGTGTGTGTGTGTCTGTGTGTGTCTGTGTGTGTGTGTGTGTGTGTGTGTGTCTGTGCATGTCTGTGTGTGTGTGTGTGTGTGTGTGTCCGTGTATGTCTGTGTGTCTGTGTGTGTGTGTCTGCGCATGTGTGTGTGTGTGTGTGTGTGGTGTGTCTGTCTGTGTGTGTCTGTGTGCGTGTCTGTGTGTGTGTGCGTGTCTGTGTGTGTGTGTGTGTCTGTGCATGTCTGTGTGTGTATGTGTGTGTGTGTGTATGTCTGTGTGTCTGTGTGTGTGTGTCTGTGCATGTCTGTGTGTGTGTGTGTGTGGTGTGTCTGTCTGTGTGTGTCTGTGTGCGTGTGTGTGTGTCTGTGCATGTCTGTGTGTGTATGTGTGTGTGTGCGTGTCTGTGTGCGTGTGCGTGTGCGTGTCTGTGTATGTGTGTGTGTGTATGTCTCTGCCTCTGCTGTAGCCTCTCCTCACCAATGGGCCAGTGCTCATGTCCCCAGGCCACACAGCTCTATAAGAGAGTGAGAGCAGCATCTCCCACTGACAATAACACTCTGCTAATACTGTATTACTCTGGTAATACTGTAATAGTCTGAAAATACTGTAATACTCTGATAATAGTATAATACTCTGACTCTAGATGATATGATAGAGTGTCACTCGACAGACATCGCAACGTTCATGAACATTCTATTGTTGTCGATGTAGACCGTGGACGTTGTCCTTAGCAAAAAGTATAAACGCACCCCAGTCTCCAGAGTGTAAACTAAATATCGCTGCGGCCAGTGACATCCACTGCACATCATAGGTTACAACAGCGCTCTGCTGGCCTAAACACCATTACTGCTCCAACACAAATCAGAGGAGGCAGTCTCTGGGGAACACACAAATAGGATCTGTGCAGAAAATGTTCTTTCTGCATTAGTCACATGTAAGGGGCTTCAAGCAAATGAGGTTCAGCCACGCGCACTGTGCCATTAAAGTGACTAGCACCAGGTGGCAAAATGGTTGCCCCAAAAGACCCTCACACACCTGAGACATGATGAGAGATGATGCAAGAGCCTGACACCACACAGAGAATGCACACACAGCTGTGCAGCATGTGGTAAACCTATTTCACTGTGCAAAAAAAGCATAAATACACTGGATTCATAAAATACTGGCTGACAGATCAGATATTACAAGCAAGTGTCAATTGAATTAACTTTAAACACACTGAGACAAACCATCATAAGGGTCACAATTAGCTTTGTATGTTAATAGAAAATAATTAAATCCAACAACATAGCATACCGGACTTATTAACTGACCTACCGACATATACCACTCAGTTTTGACTAAGTTACCGACATAGTGTATGCTGTTTCTTAACAACCTCCTGAAATGTACTACTGTTTTCTGAGCAAACAGGAATGAGAGATGAGGAAAACAGACAGCAGAGAGAGAGAGAGAGAGAGAGCGAGAGAGATGGCTGTCCAGCTATACTGATGTTCCTGTAAGAGCAGGCGAGGAGGAGTGTGATGGGGGGGTGGGGGGGGGGGGGTGACCTCAGGCCAGGGAGGAACAAATTGGGTTTGATAAACGCGTCTGACATTCCCTAAACCAATAAGCCGCTGGGCTGAGAGCGGTAATTACGCTGATCCGCGAGTGCAGGAGCGCAGGCTGAGCAGCAGGGCATTCTGGGCCGGGGTCTGCTCAGGTTCAAGAGCAGCATCTCCGACCCAACGCTTCCTGACGCACCGGCGGTTACTCACGCCAATTACATCCCACAGCCCTCAAAACCCACCCCTCCCCTAGTCTTATCACGAGACATCTCCCCCCCTCCCCCCTCCCCCCTCCCGCGCTATCTGCTGTCCTCAGGCGCACACATTCCCCCGACCCCTCCGTTAACCCCTGACCTCTCACCCCCCCGGCGGAGCCGTACGAGGGCAGTGGCAGAAATTAGCCCTGGGTAAACGGACTCGCTGGAGCGCATGGGCCACTCACACATCCCGGGCTTTGAAGCGCTCTCCTCTCTCCCGTATGTAAACACCAACCGCCCGCACAATTAGGAAGGGGGGGAGGTCTAATTGGGCCGGACGGGGGGGGGGGGGGGGCATTTACGTAGGACGGGAACATCCCAGATTCCTAACTTTCAGACCCTACAGGCAAACGGGGCCATGAAACCCTTCTCCGTTTTTCTTTTGTCTTGAGCTGAATGATTTCTGTATTCGTAAGAATGAGCTCCCTTTATTCCCGGCACACAGAGTTATTAGGAGACAGCTGCAGACGGATCCCCACAGGCTGCTCTGTGGGTTTATCGCCGTAACAAAGGGCGAATATCTGGCCCCGAACGAGGAGCGGATTCCGCGCGGGCCACGTCAGGCTTCGCGGTACCGCCATTAGCGCTGCGCGGAGGTGCAGTTTCTGAGGCCGGCGACCACATCAGATGAGAGCGGTCCTGACTCCATGTGGGGAAAGCGCCGAGCGTCTAAAAGCTTCCTTCACACGTCTCTCCTCCTTACGGACGGCTTTTAAACGCACAGCCATTAACTCCAGGGGCACTGTTTTCACAAGCTTCCATTTCCTACACTTCCATTTGACATTTTTTTACTTTGGTTGGGCTTTTAAAAATAGTGAGCACTTAGAGCTGTACCTAAAGCAGAGAACATTAAATTTGTTACAAACATAATGTAAGGGTTTGGGTTTTCAGACCTAAAACAAATTTTTTCTTGTTTGTGACTGCCAGCACAAACTGTCTGACCATTTCCCAGTGAGCTATAAAAAAATGAACAACTTCATGAGTTGCATAAGCAGGGGCGCCACAAGGTATATTGGGCCCCATGAAAATATCTTACATTGGTCCCCACCACCCCAGAAAATCCAATGCGCTAATGTTCTTTGAGGGCCCATGCATAATTAACAATAAAAGCCTTCTTAAAGATATTACTCGACATAAACAAAATGGTGTACTGGTGGGTGGACTGAAAAAAGGCCATTATTCCAAATAAATGTAGCTCTGAACAGCGTAAAACAGGCATAACATGTACAACACCTGAACACGTGGCATATACCCCCCGCCATATTAAACCCTGTCATATTACACCCCGTTATATTACACCCTTCCATCTTCCCCATGTAATAACACTGAGTGTGAGGCCCAGCTCTGATGGAGGACATTAGTAATGTCACACACATGTCCTTATTAATGACATGTGATAGATATACAGCCTCTGTCATATTACACCCCCATCATATTATATACCCTGTCATATTACACCCTTACAGCTTCCCCATGTAATAACCCCACTGAGTGTGTGGCTCAGCTCTGACGAAGGGCATTAGTAATGTCACACACGCGTCCTTATTAATGGATCACAGCCCTCTTTTATCACTTGAAAAACTACCCTCCTTTCGGGTCCCGATACGAATCTGCGGTCTTTTTGACGCAGTGTGTGACTTTAACAAGCCATAACATTAATCTGATGGAAACCAGACGGGCAGAGATGGGGAGTCTCAGCCACAGCCCTGGAGCTGGCCTCATAAGCCCAAATAAGGGCTGTGACCAGGCCATACCAAACCACTGCAGCCTGGGAGCCCAGAGAATCGCAGAGCGGCGTCTACCCTGGTGCTACCTCTGAACAAACGGCTAGGCTTGTCCTGAAACTCACAGTAATCCACTGGAAACAGGCTGTGGTGTACGACCCTAATATGTAGCTTGTTCTACGTAAATCAGGGTGAATATTATGTCATCAGAGCACCCAGTAATCAGCCTGTTGGCTCATACTTACGTGACACCTGTTTTACATCAAACTAGCTTAGTGTCACAGACGAACAGGGTATCTGTATGAAAATGTCCAGATAATCTTATTTTGTTCTTGCCGTGGCTGGATTATCCGTATTACTCGCAGTAGTTGGATTCTGTATTCACAGATGGTAGAATTAGATCACAGCCACACTGATCAAAACCAGATTGGTTCCATGAAGGAGAGATACGTTTCATACCGCGCACACACGCACGTATGCACACGCATACACACTCATACACACAAACACAGGCTTTACTGGAGAAGCACACTTTGAGAAACCCAGGCCTGCATGTGTTTCACAGACAGTTTTAGGCAATGATGGATTACTGTTTTGAGATTCTGAAGTGCAATAAATAGAGACAGACCATCTTTAATACGCCATGAAAACAAAGACCACATGTTGTGGAAAGAGGCTCAGTACATAGTACAAACAGTTACAGTGAACCTACAGAGGGTGTAAACTGTCCCAATCGCAGCGCGCCCCTAGTGGACGACTAGAGAACATAATTTAAACAGATTTGCCTGAACATTGAATCATCGAATTTGCACAGGAATTGATTAAACTGAACGTATGTCAGCTTAATGTCAAATCTCAGTCCTGTGAGATTTCTTGTCAGAAGAAAATAATGTCCTGTATTATTAAAAAATAGAAAAAATTATGTAATGTTTTCATATTTGTTGTGCTTGCGTTTACAATTTTTCCTTTAAATTGTGCATGAGAGAAAGTGTGTGAAGTGTGTGTACGCAGTAGAGTATGTCTACTGATGTATGGAAACATTGATTCACATGAATAAAAACTAATTTTCCTCCACTATAGCACTTTACAGATGGATTTGGTAGTGCACGCAGCGTACGATAATCACAAGCGGAGCTGTGTCTGTTTTTCTCACAGAGGCCAGGGATCCTGTGATCCCAAGAAGGCCGTGAAATCTCAGAAATTCAGAATATGAGCAGACAATTCCAAGCAGGACAATAATGAAATGGAACTCACTATAAATGGCCAGAAAATGGTTCAGACCTTGGTAAACAACATGTTTGCAAGCACTAAAAACTGCTTAAATGTATTAAAGCATCGATCATAAGTTGTTTTTTAATGCTTTGACTCTGATTCCATGTTACTTAGTCATGTGTTCAAACACAGTACATCTGCTGCACTCAGGGGGCAAAGCTGCAAAGGATCATGGGAGTGACCCAGGCACCAGACAGGATGTGTGTGTGGAGAGGACACAAAGCAACATCACGCAGTTCATTCCCATTTCTGATCCTGACGGTCCAGATGAAAACAATTTGGAAAAATGTAGCTAGCCACATGACACTTGGCCCAACTGCACAACATTATCTCTGGTCAAAATGTGTGGATTGCTACTCACAAGAAAGACTTATTTTTATACACACACACACACACAGCACTCTACTGAGTAAAACTAGACAGGGTTCAACTGTTCAAATGGTTGCATTCAGTTAATTTCCCAAATACAATTCTAGAAACTTCCAAACTACGTCATGCACGAAAGCATTTCAGCAACTTACTGCATCGAGTACATTTCTTCGATGTACCACCTCTCCATGGCATTTACAAAAATCTTAAACTGTATCCCTAATTGTAATGTATAAGAACACAGTATATATAACAGTAAATAACAGTAATAAGACTTACTGTAATGGATAACATCACATACTGAAGTGGCAAGCTTTGATTCCAATTTAATTACATTCACCAAATAATAAAACATGTAAGAGATGAGAACACAATCTCTGTAATTTCATTGCGAGGATGTCAGTTTTATAATCGGGTAAGCCGAAACCATATCGCACTGTGTTGTTCGGAGAGAGGCGGCGGTTCAGTTAAGAGGGGGTGATTTTGTAATTAGTGTCAGTGGTGAAACAATGAGTGGAGGTCGCTCCCGTGGCTGAACGAGGGCCCACGGGTGAGGGGAATAAAGCGCTGTTTTCGGACGCTTGAGACGCACTTGCGTTTGGCGAGCCCTCTCCGCCGTCACTTGAACCTGTCTGCGTCTCGCGCCGTTCGCCTGGGAGCCATGGTTACGGCCGGCCCTTCTGAAGCGCCGCAGATGGTTTATGTAATTACATCAATTACAGACATTACGTGCCCCCTCTCTGAGCACCGGTCTCAACCTGTCCCGCATAAACCGGCGCAAATGATTATGAAATCAGGAAGGGTGGACGGGGCATCACGGAATAAACACTACAAATGCGCCAGGTAATGCGGAGGGGAACTGAGGGAGGGGTAACACACAGACACTGCTGGGGGGGGGCTGAAGTGCCCCCCATGTCTGATGGGCTCTGGTACTTGAATAAAGATGGGCACCACAAGCACAGCTATTAAAATGGGGGGAAGGGCTGTGCAATTTGCAGCATTTTTGTTATGGGTAATGTTGTTCAATGCATAAAACAACAAAGAAATTGACATGACTATTGGTAATATATCCTTCAATATATTCTTCATTGATACTATTTTTAGCCAACCTCATGTACCCTCGGCGGCCATTTTGTTTTACAGCAATTTTAAAACCATGTAATAGCCCTTTTACGACTAATCATCATCTTTTATGTACTCGGAATGGTGTTTGTTTGACCGAACGGCATCTGTGATCCGAGTTTCCCCATAAGGAAGCTAGCTGTGTCTGGCTGTTAATTAATAACCTTATTAAATTAGTGTCAGTCCCCACCCCCCTTCAGAGAATCTAATCTACACTCAGGGGTCATCAGAGGTTTATCTCCATATTAGACGGCAGGAAATTAAAATGATCATAAGGAAGGCGTTTCATGTACCCTCTCTTGCACTGTGGCAGAAAGAACAGGAGCTAGGGCTGCTAATGCTAAATGCTAGCCTGAGTGAAGCAAAAGAGGAGGTCAAATAAAATCAGTTCTGCTTCAGAAAATGGTTCATGGTTCCCAACGCAGAATCACATTTCCATCCAGCCCTGCCGATTTCCTCTGTGGAATCTCATGCAGATTTTCCCAGGAGATTCACACCGATCCGTCCTACTCTCTGAAGTCTGTGTGTATGTGTGTGTGTGTGTGCGCGTGTAAAACGGAGTAAAACGGAAAAGAGAAATGAAGTGCGATCTGTCCCCGTGTCTGAAGCGCTTCCCCTCAGTGCGACTGGGATCCGGCGACCGAACAGCAACGTCTGGGAATGATCCTATTACTTTGTCCTGACAGGGATACAAAATTGTTTTTTCTGAGAAAGTAAATGACAAAGCATGTAATCACGCCGTGACTATTACTTAACGGGACCTTCTATCATCGTGGCATGTTATTATCTAGCGGACGCAAGTGTTGCATCATCTCTGGCCCTTGTTTTAACAGCGGAGCAAGAAGGGGAACTATTACAGCAAGATTCAGTGTGATAACCGACCATGGGAAGACTATGATTCAAGAGACAAGAAATGTCCAAGCTAAGGCTACCCTATTACCTCTCGCAGGAAATCCATACGTGGTATTTAATGGTGGTGTTCGCCTTTGTTCCCAGACCCTAAAATTATAAACATACGAGACTTGAAGGATTGCTGGCTTACACATTCACTCATAACCAGGACACCATAGCGTTTTCCCCCTCTATTAGACACACATGGTGTACCATCTTCAGTGCACAATTCACAAGTTATCTATTACACTATAATCGGTAGCATGGAAAAATTGAGAATAACGGATGGCCGTTTTTGAATAGCCTGCTGTAGGGGCCTGTTATCGTCAAAGGGTCATAATCTAGTGTGCTGTGCACGTGTTTCTAGATAAATCTTACGATGAAAAGTCTAAGTGTGACTTTCATTCTCTCCTTGTTAGATAAATCCAGCACACAGGTGTCAATACCGACCTGCAGTTGCCTAGTGAAGCAAATGCACCGACAGTTAAAGTAAATTAAGTCAGTTCTCATGGGAAATTCTGTGTCTCTGTGCTTAATTTCATTAGTCTATGTATGGATTGGATGTCAGTCACTCAATGTTTCAGGTGTGAAAATGTTAATCGGGTGAATACGTTCAATTAAAAAGGTCGCTTCTCAACATCTGAAGCTCAGAAAGTGGTACTCACATTAGGGGCCTGCCACAGTCATGGAGAGAAGAAACAATTATTTGTGAATTGTAGCTTATCTGTCCTGTTCTGTAGTTTGTTTTAATGACATTGATATGCACGTTTTTATGTAACTTTGGATAAAAATCTGCTTAAAAAAGGTAATGTAATGTAAAGAAGAAAATGAGCCAATTAGCATTAGCAGTGATTACCGTATTATTCCTGTGCAGTTTCTGCCTGACGTCTGCACACATCTCAATGAGCTGGGTGAGTTTGGCTCGAGCTATGGAGACTTCTGCAGAGGGGCTGTCCACACTCAGCAGAGACCTGGGAAACACACAGGAATATGAGGACCACTGACACTCAGACCAGGGAAACACACAGGAATACGAGGACCACTGACACTGAGACCAGGGAAACACACAGGAATATGAGGACCACTGACACTCAGACCAGGGAAACACACAGGAATATGAGGACCACTGACACTCAGACCAGGGAAACACACAGGAATATGAGGACCACTGACACTCAGACCAGGGAAACACACAGGAATATGAGGACCACTGACACTCAGACCAGGGAAACACACAGGAATATGAGGACCACTGACACTCAGACCAGGGAAACACACAGGAATATGAGCACCACTGACACTCAGAGACCTAGGAAACACACAGGAATATGAGGACCACTGACACTCAGACCAGGGAAACACACAGGAATATGAGGACCACTGACACTCAGACCAGGGAAACACACAGGAATATGAGCACCACTGACACTCAGAGACCTAGGAAACACACAGGTATATGAGGGTAACTAAGGGGGAAAACTGCACTGTTATTGGAGCACCCAATAAATGAATCATTTTTGACATGATGGTTCTGACCTTTACTGTATATTGCTGGTATAGTGTCTGTTGATGGCTTCAACAGCCCAATGCCTTCTGGTTTTCAGTCATATTTCTGTCAGTTGCGTGTTTCTACTCCAGTCATGCTTGACTCGTGATCACAAAAGTCACATGAAGGTTTTTTACCGATTCACCCGTTGGCTGTTTGTGTTCATAACAACCGAACTGGTGGTCGCCTGTGCACTGCAATAACTGATCATCTTAAAAAGAGTTTTGTAATAAGTCTTGTAATAAGAACTTTTTTTCTCAAGCAGAAAATAGCAGTTTCCTTAAATGTGAAATTTTCTTATTCCATTGGAAAATCTTGAAATTAGTCAAACAGTCTTACCGCAATAACAATATTTTTGTAAATAAATGAGATTTTAAGTCTCAATATAAGGTTAAAATACTTTATTTTTATTTTTTGCAATGTTCTGTCCAGTGAGCAGATGCTGTGAATTCTGGGAAAGGGCGGCTACATCACCCAGGGGGACAGACAGGGCAGGGTGGACCATCGACATCTGGAGAACCACCTCCTAAGCTGTGAGCTGGACACTGACACATTTTATTATCTGCTTTTCTTTAAAATGTAGAGTCATAAGTTCTCTTACAAAATGTCATAAAAGTTGTCAGTGTCTTCCTGCTGTTCAACTAGTTTTTTGTAGATCTATACATGGAGTAGGTCAAGGATCATCAAATATGGCCCCTGAATCCAAATCCAGCCCTGGTTTTCTTTTCTAGGCAATTGAAAAGAACAACTGAACAGTGTTCCTGTCTTAACACCTGACCCCCAGGTAAAGGAAGGGTGGAAAACCAGGAGGTCTTGTGATTTGATGATCCTTGGTGAAAGCCAATTTAATTTCCATATCCACATACACTATGTTGCATGTCAGCAAACACAAATCTTACATTGGCCCACTGTTGAACATCTGGTTTGTTTTCACTCAAGCTCATCAGGAAGAAGCCTTTAGTATGAGGCTACGCTACAGTTTTAGGCAATTTTAGGCACTTTGACTAAAACCTAACCTAAAAACGTTCACATTCTGTTCACTGTGCAGAACACTGTATGGTTAGTTTCTGCTTGCTTTGTTTGGCATCCTATTTTATAAAATGTAAAGCTTTTATGAGCTGAGGCTTTATATAAACAATCATTCTAGCCTTTTCATTATTTTTCATATGCTATTATAGTACGGTGGGGGTGCATGAGTATCAAAGCCAACTACTCCACCAAAACTGACCTCATTTTGACTTTTGGTTGAAAGCTTGTGAAAGCAGGGACTTGCAGTAGCTAAGCAACATGATAAAATGGTGCACAATGGAGGAGAGTATTGGCCTGCCTGGAAAATGTATTTCAGACAGGTCAGCAGAAGCCTGGAACGTCTCACTGTTTAACCTTTTTTGAAAGCCGATTCGTACCTGATGTACTTTAATTAAACGAATTGTCTTGTGATTGTGCTACCGGACAGGGTCAGAGCCGAAATGTCCGCCGTGCCGGTTTGAGTCACGGCAGCTCTGTAGCTCCGTCTTCGGGGGGGTGGGTGAGAGCCGGGTAGTACTTTGGGTCCGTACGGTGAAGCGAAATTAAATTACGCCGGCCGAAGTGCCGTAATCCGCGGCGATAAGTGGATCCGAGGCGGGAGAACAGGCACTTAGCTCTTACGGGCAGAGGATTACCCTGCCGTATCGCACTCTCATCACTGCTGGGGGGGCCTGGACCCTCACCTACTCCACGAGAGCAAGGGAGGGGGAGGGCAGGGCTGTGTCCAAATCAGCCTAACTGTGTACAACATATGTATTGTATAATAAGCAATGCACTATTTTACACAGTATGCAAAAAAATCCTCCATACTATGTTCCATTATTGCACAGCCATGCTCACGTGTCGTTTTGAAGGAAAATGTCTGCAAATATGCACTGTACTTGTGCGTCATAGGACCAAAAGGGTTGTTTACTTCCTTAAAAGTGTGCTCCCAACTGTACTCAGCAAAACCGTGGAAATAAGTCATCCAGGGATTTTAATGTACAGCACATTTAGAGAGAATTGCACAATTAGCAACTTTCTCATCCAGTGTACTCGGCAGATATACACAATAGTAGGTAGGTGTGCTGATATGGACATGGCCCAGGTGTTACCATGGCACAGGAAACGCTCTCCCTCTGCTGACAGGTGACAGGTGCGATCGCCCTGAGGTGTCTGGGGAAACAAGCCGTCTCTCAATGAGGCCGTTATGTCCATGGGGGGGAGGGGGGGTGCTAAGCGCGGGGATACCGCCACAAGGCTCCTTTCAGCTATTCTGGGAGAAGTAAACATTGGCTCAGATGCCATTATACGGCCACCAAATTGGTTTAACTTCAATAGTGTGTGGCCAACTAGTGTGTACCTCTGGTTTTGAACTGGAAAAAACATTTTAAAGATGTGTTTGGTTGAACAAAATGTTACTATTATTATTATTGAGTTCTTTCCAGAGAATACTGAACAAATATTATTGCCATTTTTGCATTATTTTTGCCTTTTAAGCAGCAAAAGGCATTCCCCAACATAACTTGAACCCTTCATAGAATATATAACACCTAAAGCTGAATTCTAGCACTTGCTGTAACTTAATCGGTTTTAAAAACCTCAAGGTGCCCTACAAACAGCCAAGAAAAAAATGCTGTTCCCCACAGAAACATTTGCCTTGGAACTGGAAGACTCTGGCTGATTTACCTCATAAATAACATGCTCTAAACTGGTAGTCTGTTCATTACAGGTTATACAAGGAACACAACATGATTTATAAAGTGGAATGTTCCGGTGCTCCTTGTTATCAGTGTGCCGTGACATTACTCGCAAATGAGCACTGCAGCGCACTGATCTGCCTGATAATGTTATCCGGTAAATGATAAATATGCATAATCATGTACGGTTTGACATTTAATTGTGCTTTGGCCACAAGGGACAAGAAGAACATCAGAATCAATTTGAGCTTGGGCGAATGCAGGGGGGGGGACTTGCAATGATGTCATTGATCCAGGCCGATAAAGACAGGTCCAGGTCTGTACAGCTGCACCTGTCCTGCACCTGTAATACCTGCATCTCCACTCACCTTCAGGCTCTCTGTGACACGGTGCACGGTTCTCAAAATGGCCGACGGGAATGACCTTCTCCCTGCACTAGTTCAGGAAGTCTGCTAAGCGGGTGGAATGTCTAAAATTGACAGTAATCACAGCCTCCATGGCAGTTTGCTCTAAAGGTACTCTATGCTTAAAAAAAAAAGCTCAAGCTTGGTTTTGAACAGCAGGTAGCTGGTTTACCAGTTCCGATCAGCTCCCAGCTTGACATGGTGTGACCAGCTCAAGCTATGTTCAGACAAGCTACCAGCACTAGCAGGTTGACCAGCTCATGCCCAGCTAGACCAGCTTAATGACTAGCTTGGTCATGCTAGTAGACCAGCTCATACCCAGCTAGACCAGCTCAATGTTCAAGCTGGTCAAGCTGGCATAGCTGGAATTTACAGCAGATTCTACTGTCTGAACAAGTATGAAGTGACATTTTGACAAAGCTTCTATGAAGTAAAATGGTCTGGCAATAACAGAGGCCTCCACACTAATTAAATGAGGAGCCTTTTTATTTTAGTGGTTGTGGATTTATTGGCAGCATCCGATTAGTCAGTAAAATGTCTGTATCTGAATACAGCACAGCATACCACAGTCATAGCTCTTCAGTCATGTATTTAACATCATTTAAATCACAGCAGTGCATTTGTGAGCCAAGAACACTGATGGCTTGTGGCTTTTTTGGGCATGGATGACTGCAGTTTTTCGGAATCATTTGCATTTTCAAAAGTTATGATTATTATAAGAAAAATGACGACACACAAAAAAAAGAAGAAAACTATGCACATGTCTGAGAAATATCACACATTCTATTAATTACAACAACAAAAACATATGTGCATTTATGCAGATATGTATATGCAGATATACTAATGACAGCAATAATATGCTTAAGTTATTGGCACAGGCTTCAGTTGCTTATGTAACAATGCCTAGCAAATAGCTGATTTGTGGTAAAAGACAGATTCCAGCACATGATTGCTTTTCCGGAAGAAATCTTTGCCCAAACGCAGTATTGATTTGAAGCTTGTGTGAAGTACCTGAGTCTTTCTGTTAGGGGTTCGAGAGCCTTCTCCACCTCGACACAGCGACTCATCTGGGAACTCAACCCTTCAGACAACAGAACAACCTGAAAGAGATTTATGAGGGGAAAAAAAGGTATTGAAATAAACTTTAACAACTTTCTACATCAAACTGATAGAAATGAACAGCTATGTCTTCACAGTCTTGCATCGTAAACTTGGATGTAAATATGACACTACTGCTATGGTTGTTTTACAATCTCTGTGCTTGTGTCACATGTGAATTGACTGATAGATTTTTTCCAGAATATTCTGACCAATGCTCGCAAAGGTCCCATGAAACTCCCTTTACAAATATAGAGGTAGAGGTATCTGAGGAAAGGCAAACAGGGTTTAAACATCTGGAAAATTCCTGCCATAAGACTACAATATGGCTGCTTATGAACACTGCAGGAGCACAATGCCCACTGTACAAACATCAGGCTGTGACGGCCTGCTGAATTTGGCAGTTGGAGCTATGGCGAGTTCCAGTCAACTTCAATGGAATTCCGATTACAATCCGCTCTGTTAACCACCACCTGAGTATATTCTGCCCTCAGCCATTTTCAATAGCTGCCTCCACTAAAGTCTCAGGCTCAGATGTGTGCAAGTTTAGTATTACATCCAGCAGTTCATTGGTTAAAAACTAGCACTGAAAGGGCTATTAACTAAAACTGAAGTCATATGGTTTAATGTAATCTAATAAACACTCACTGAGCCCTTTGATGCTCAGTCAAACAGTAACACAAGCACTTCAATTTTTCATAATTTATGTCTACGTAATAACATTTATCTGCTGGAATGGGACATTTACGTCATGACTGCTGCCATGGTAACGGCTTCTACAGCATAATGCTTTCCTTGTTGTTTTTGCTAAAACTTGTGAAGAAATGTACAAATATGGTCACCTTTGACCTCCGATGGCCACATGATGAGCATTTCTGTTTTAATGGGCCTTTCTGAATTTGCCAGCAGTCAAAAACAGACTGGAACTGCTTCCTTTTGATTGCCATAGCGATGAAACAGAATAACCCTTCTGTTATTCTGACCATAAAGCTCTGCAGCACAGATGCTCAATCGTTTGGAAATAAATATTGATGAGGATGTCCTCGCTGTAAAATCCACCAGTGCAATTCGGCAAACTCCGGCACTTTTTGCTTCAAACTCGAAAATATTTTCTGTAGACCATCAAAACAGTCAAAATGTACAAGTACAATAATTCCTGGGGTTGGTCCATTCCCTCGTTGACTGAAGAGATTTTTGGTTTTGGGCAGCGAGGGGCCGGGGGGGGTTATTTGAATACTGTACCTGTCTCTCCAGTTGCATCACTTGGGCCTTCAGTAGATTGACTCTTCTCTTCTCAAACACCTCCTCCTTCTCCTCTTCCAGGAGCTGGTGATACTGGACCCTCAGGAGGAGAAGAGGCCAGAAATATTCTCCTCAAACCGTGCAGGCAGTTTAGCTACCTGGCTCCTACAATTATGATTCACCAGCTGAAGTTAAACAAATTACTGTCAAAACACACTTCAACAGGGGTTTGGAGGCAGGCCATGAATCGGAAAACCAAAACAACATTTTTCGACATGAGCGCAGAAGGGTATTCCTGCTGTAAACCGGTTTGAGATGTCGGTCCAGAACACGCAAAGTAAAATTGATCTGGAAAAGCAAAATGCTCCGGGTCTGATATATACTTCCTAAAACGATTAAGCCGGGATGTAGACGGTCTCTACACAAACACGGTGCAGACCGTGCGTGTTTTGCGAGGCAGGAGAGTGATAGATTTTGTTTTTCCACCTGCCGGTGGCTTGGAACAACTCTTGAAGCCTGTTACTGAGAGACAGAGAGCAGGGGAGAGAGAGAGAGAAAGAGGGATGTTTGCGAAAAACCGGGCTGCTTCCAATCTTTGAAATGCCCATAAGTGTACTCAACTCTCTGACCAAAAAGCAAGGAGAAAACTGGAAAAAACTTTTATTTTTAAAGCTTTTCAGAGCAGTTATGTCAATGTTACGCTTGTCATTTCTAAATGGTTCTGCCGTACAGTACTGAGAGATGCGAGAAGCAAACAGAGTTTGTGCCAGGTGTGTATTTCTTTTGGAAGAGCAGGTATGTATTTCTTTTGGAAGAGCAGGTGGAAGCTACGCGTACAGTACAAAAGTGACTCTGTGCATAAAAACCCAAGCTTCTAGCGTTTTCCGCTTTGCTACAGTCCTCACACTCCACACATTTTTAATGCTAACCTCTAAAAAGGGGTTATTGTGAAAATGGCCCATGTATGTCACATACCTGCAATTTGGTTGCAGAAACAAAACTAAACAAAATGCTTAAATCTCCAAAAGTGGTCGACAGCCTCCAAAACACAAATAGCCTCACAGTCTAAATAATTCACACGTGTATTCTTGTAGCACGCAGGCTGTAGACTGTATGCTAGCATGCATGAACGTTTAATCACGAATTGAGAATGAAAAACATATTTAAATAAGCTTCCCTCCGGTCATGTTTTGTGTTCTGTGTCTTATATCTCAGCTAGGAAAACAGTGGCACGGTTTGGCTGGTATATTTGACTGCTAAAGTGGCTAATCCTGTACGAGCGGTGTGAATACAGATGAAATGCACCTCACCGCCAGTCCTCCAGCTCCTCCTTCAGCCTGGCATTCTCTCTCTGAAGTCTCTGAGATGAAAAAGGGGGGGGGGGGAAACCTGAACGTTATTATTTTTCTCCTCAAGAGGACCATTCCTCATTACTGATTCTGTACGACCAAAATGGTCCAGTATGCCTCTAACTAAATACACTCCCTGATAATTAATCCCGAGTAGAACAAAATAGGCAGTATCAGTAACCATTCTGAAGTGTACTCCCGTAAATTGAGGTTAAAAAAAAAAATCATCTATGAATTCAAGCATTCATTAGTATTCCATTGATGGCGCAGCAAGAACTTAAATCAATTTACATTCAATTTATATAGTATATGGTAGATGTAGATGCTAGCATCCAGTTTGTGGCATTATGGATGAACAAGCAACACAGTGAAAGATATTCAAGCACTTTGCAACACAATATACATGTACATGCATCATACCAATACGCAGATAATAATCTATAAAGAGAAGAGAATACTGCCACGTGCATCGAATTTGAACGTGCATCGTTAGGAAGCCACTGAAGGGAGAAGAAAACAGAAGATATGGCGGTATTGTGGAAGGTCGATATCCTGCAGAACGTCACTATACTCACCTCTACTTTGGCATTAAGCACAGGCTTAAGGTCGCTCTCTGTGTCCACCAACGAACCTTTAGAGCTGATCTTAGGCGTCAGTCCATCGTCTGTAGGGTACCTCGCCCGAGACCTTCCCACCTGGAGGAACACATGAAGATAGCCGGTTAGCCTCCACATTCAACTTATATTTCTTGAGGGTTTTATTTTTCTAAGTTTAAGGCAACTTTAAAACTGTTACAGACAGCAACATGTCCTTTGGGAAAGAGAAGTAGGACTTCCTGATAAAGGCTAAATAAAATATGAAAATAACAATAAAACCATCTCTAAAAGAGACACCGAAACAATGTGTAATCCTTCTAGAGTGGTCCAAGCATGCATTTGCTGATATATTGGACAACTTTTACCTTCACAGCTGATCACATGTCTCCCCCAAATGAAAAGTGCACTTTATATTCAAAACAGATGGAAAGTTTAATTCTAGTATGCTCGACATCCTGCGAATGCGCATCAAATCGGTTTATCCTTTACCGTGAGCACATATTTCGCTTGAGAAAATTAGGATCTGCCACAGTGATTAGCAGAAGAACACTGTTCTACAGGGAAGCCTCTGATCAGCTACAGAGGAAATCTGTCTGAAATGCATTTGCTGCTGAATGGAATTTTAAAAAAAATGTGTCCACTAACTGTGGATATTTGACACATTTAAAGCCAATATGAGGAGGGAACAGATAGGGCCAATATAAGCTATAACATTAAGGCTGCAATAAAGCTTCCATATCTTATTCTCTAGTCCACAGGCTGTAAAAAAAATAATGAAAGTTGTGCTGCATATTCTTTTTATTTTGATCCCTATCTACATTCCCTGCGGTTACCGATAAGCTTGACAAGTTGAAAGAAACATGGAAATGGAGATTTCAGACAAGCCAATCCCTACAACATTTTCACAGCAATTAAAAGTATTGGAATCATAACCACTGTGCCCCATAACTATGAAACATATGGATGTTCCGTAATATTTCATCATTCTTTAATCTTCAATATCAACAGAACTTCAAAGTCCTCGGCACATACTAAAAAGGGCTTCCAAAGCCACAATTAATCATCCTGACTTTTGTGTAGAATATTATTTTATTTTCTACTAAAAGTAGGCTTGATTTGTGGTGGTAAGAGTTCCGTTTTCCGGGAGGTTCAGCTGAAATGGTTTTTCGTCTGTGTCTTCAGTCTTCTGCGGCACTTCCTATCCAGGCCCATGGCACTTGGAGGACAGACAGAGAGGAAAGATAATTTACGGCCTGCACTTCCTGTGGTGACTTCAGCCCTCTGTCTTCCACCCTGCTCACTCTCCAACCCCCGTCCTGACCCCCGGCTGCCCCCTACCCAGTTCTGCCCAACACAATTGTATAAAGGGGGGAGGGAGGAAAGGGTGGTGGGGGTAGAAACCAGGACAAAGATGAGTGACCGGTTTCTTCCCTAACAGAATTCCCACCGGATCCACGTTTGGTGGGGGGCGGGGGGACGTGCCGAGTGGACCGTGGCGGTGTGACGAAAGCGCTCCTTTAAACACACCTGGCCTGAGAACACACGGTGGGGAAAGGCGCTACGCTAAACTGAGAAGAGGTGCACCGATGCCAAGGCCTCTGCTCGCCCATCTGTGGACCATCGGGTCGTCAGGACCGCTGACTGGTCACCAGCTGCTTCCTGTGGTTCTACACGCCATCTGTAGCCAAGACTCACACAGCCCAGCTTATTAAGAGAATGACTCAGGCCAAAGGCTTGACTGTCCTTTCAACAGAGATGTGCTAATGCTACATGCTACGAATGTACTGTCACTATTAAGTGCACCAAATAACCCCCACTAACTGTGTGACTGTACAAGGGATATTTGACTCATTTAAAGCCAATATGAGGATGGAACAGATAAGGCCAATATAAGCTATAACATTAAGGCTGCTTAACATCTCATTATCTAGTCCACAGGCTGTAACTTAAATTAGTTTTTACTTGTATAGCTTAAGTTCAGAAATATTATACTAAACTGTATCACACCCATATTACCTACAAAATGTGCAATAGAAAAGTGCATAAAAAATAATTTAAATTATGATGTCAGAATAGTCTAACTAATGTATTTATTAGGCTGTGGTGGGCAAGAAAGGATTTATGAAAATGAACAACAAATGACAATGCCATATTATGAAAACAATCGGCCAGCACACTTCTTAAAAAAACCTTGAAAATAAAATGTAGTTATAGGGTAAAATTAGCCATTTCCAGAAAGTATATGTATTCAAAAATGCTTTTGGTTAGACCTCCCAAGCTGCTTCCGAACTGTCCAACTCAATGGGAGGTAAACCAAATTTACACATCTGCTAAAGCCAACCAACTGTCCAGCTTTAATACTTAATACTGACTTTTTAAAAGTCAATGTCAAGCACTATTGTGATTTAGCTTAGGAGGTAGACTAAAAGTTGACAGTACTCAAGCCAAACTCAATTTTCATTCACTACAGGGACAACCAAGCATGCTATTTTTCAAAATAAGGGTTAGCCTAATGTGGGAAGAAAGAAAGTCATCAATGATATTGCAACATACTTGGGAAATCCTTTTATTAATCCCTTAAACTCAAGCCAATTCAAAAATGACCAACTTCATAACGTAACTTCTTGTAACCAACATGAGCCTATCAACAGTAGTATAATTTTACGATCCTGTAGCTCATAAACTAGCCCAGCCTTGTTTTCCCTCACGGTGATCTCGTTCTTTCCACCCTCCCTGTAAAACTCATCAGCTCTAAACCATCAAAGAGCTAACTTCAGACTTCACACACAGGAAAATCTCTATCTCACTGCGAGGGCGCGTCACTGTTACACAATCTGATCGCTTCATCATGAAAGGAAAGGTCTCGCATAAGAAACCATGATGCCCTAGAACGGGGTGTCAAACCCCAGTCCTGAACGGCTGCAGTTTCCGCTGGTTTTCAGCGTGTTTCAGCACCAGGTTGAGTCCTTGATTGGCTAAAGAGTCTACACGTCTTGTTCTCAAGGCCTTAAAGGGTACCTGCTCCCCAAATGAGCATATGCCTAGATCCGTTCAATATATGATAAAAAGAACTTTTCCCATTCTTGTGAGCTAAATACGTATAAAGACATATTTAATCAATTTTATCAGACTACATCGGTCCCGTAACACTTCAGTGAGCAGACATATTGCCGAGGTCATTGTGACGTCAAGTCGTGGCTAGCCAGGAGCCAGTGCAAGCCAGGAGCCAATGCGAGCCAGGAGCCAGTGCAAGCCAGGAGCCAATGCAAGCCAGGAGCCAATGCGAGCCAGGAGCCAGTGCAAGCCAGGAGCCAGTGCGAGCCGCTTATTTTACATTTGAGTGCAAAATGATATTGAGTTACTTCAATTGACCCCCGTCTTATGCGATCCTTGTGAGCTAGCGATTGTACAGGTCCCATAATGTCATCATCTGAATCGTAGCTTTCTCCACCTGAGCATACTAAATGGGGATAATCCCTCTTCAGTGGTTCATACAAGTAACCAAAATTTCAGAATAATCCGCACTCATAATATAAAAAATAAAAAAACCCAGCTAATTCTCCACATGATACTCCACTCTATTTGCATTGGATTTAGCAGTTTCCTGTTTGAGCTGTTAACGACTTCACAATGCCCACGCCATTTTAAATCTCCGGTCAAGCAATGCTTGATGTGGTTAAAGAACTTTAAGTATATATACGTTGTCATGTGTGATGTATATTATTTTTACGATATATTGAACAGATCTAGGCATATGCTACCATTTAATTGGCTGCTGATTGAAAGGAAGCCACAAACAGTACACAGTGTCTGTGTGTGTGTGTGTGTGCAAATCCATTGAAATGAAACTTTCTTAATGAGTAAGTTTTAGGAGTGAGTACCAGAGGACCACACGGTGCCTGGGGCAGGTTTAAGGCCTCTGCAAATCCACACGCGCTCTCTCTTCTAAAGATCTTGTGTGAGTGTGTGTGTGTGTGCGCGCTCTCTCTGAGGATCTCATGGTATCACCTGCCCTCAGGCTCCCTCCTTCACTCTCATCATCTCTGAGAACATCAAAGCTCAGCTGCTGTATGCGGCTCCATTAATCAGACTAATGAGTGTGAGAGTGCCACCTATAGGCTGTGAAAGAAACACTACATCTTCATGGTTAAAGATTACTATAACTGGGCCTTGTTTCACGAAGCAGGATTACGGATTTAGCTGGATAACTGCACCAAGTAAAGCCCAAAATGGCTCTTTTTGCTTCAGTCCACGTTCCAGATTTGGGAGGGTTCCGGGTTTCACTCGGTGCAGTCATCCAGCTAACTCCGTAATCCTGCTTTGTGATACAGGCCACTGCTCTACAATTTTAAATGAACTGCACAGCAAACTTATAAAATCAGGCCAACTACCATGGCTCACACACAGCAAGCTATCTAACTTTAAAATAAATTGGACATATTGGACAGAATAGGTGGACAGGTTTAAAGAGTTCATTTTTGAAGAGTAGACAAAGACACCTCCAAAAATTCAATTCAGGCAGTGAACACAGCAAGTTGTTTCAAAAGCCAATTGTTTTCATATTATGCTGTCTAGCAGCATTTTTCTCAACAAGATTAGACTGTTCTTCTATCCGTCTTTGTCAAGATCTCAGTGAATCAAATTATTTAGAGCCTATATTCTACTTTTTTACTCGACAGTACGGAAGTTCAGGGAACACACAGTAATTTCAGTAGTATTCAAAAGTTTGGCCAAATCATAAAAGGCATCCCGTCCCCCTGGTAAATCGAACCTTGTTTCTGACAGTATTCAGTGAACAGTGGAACGATTAGCCCTGACAGTAAAAGTACATGATAAGGCTGGTTGGAGAAAGGTTTTAACGTTGGTAATAAAAACCTGCCTCGCCTTATCAGGAGCAGAAAGCTACGTGAAGGAACTCAAGCGCAAGAGATTGTGCATGCTCAGTATCTCTGCATGCACAACTCTAAAACCGCATCTGTGCATGCTCAGATCGAAAACAGCATCTGTGCATGGATGTCCAATCTAGAGTTATAGAGGTAATAGAGGCCCCTGGTATTATAACTGCTGTACATGACTTGGCCACCATGTCTGCTCTAACAGAACATGGTAAATTAAGCTATGTGCTATAATCTAAGCAGTGCTGCTGATCTTGAGGTTCCTCTCCTTCCAAATCCATTAATCTCTCACACTAACGATCACCACCCCCACCCCACCTCACCACCCAAACCCCCCTCCTCTACTAGCCACCACCAGAAGAAAGGCTGTGCTACATTTGGGGCGGCTCCTTTGTGGGACAAAAATAAGATCACACACCTGCCAGCAGCATTACAGCCTTATAGACTACAACAAGAGCACCAGATGGAAGCTTTAAAAAAATCTTGTTATAACTGGTTATGAGAAAGAACTTCGCATGGAATGGCTTATATTGGCCCAAACGGCTTCCTCCTCAAATCCTAAAGGTGTGAAAGACGTCTCGTACAGCCTTTAATTTGAGGTATTTGGTAGACACCCCACAGAGATAGCATGTAGCGTTTCAGTTGATAGGGCCATTGACCCTAGTCATTCTCTTAATAAGCTGGGCTGTGTGAGACTTGGCTTGGAGTGTAGAACCAGCCACAGGAAGCAGCTGGTGACCAGTTAGCGGTCCTGAAGACCCGATGGTCCACAGACGGGCGAGCAGCAGAGACCTTGGCATCGGTGCACCTCTTCTCGGATTAGCGTAGCGCCTTTTCCCACCGTGTGTTCTCAGGCCAGATGTGTCCAAAGTAGCGCTTTCGTCACACCGCTACGGTCCGCTCAACACCCCCCCCCCCACCAAACGTGGATCTGGTGGGAATTCTGCCAGGGTTCAAATAATAAAACGGGAAGAAACAGGTCACTAAGCTTTGTCCTGAGAACCTGGAGCCGGTGAGGGCTTATTAGTAAGCTCACCATATGGCAGGGATCATCAACACTGGCCCTCAAATCCAAATCCATCCCTTTTTCTTTACTATTATTGCTATGCATTGGGCAGACTGTCTTCACACCTGACTCCCAGGTAAAGGCCCTTGGGGACTGTGAGCTGCCGATCCTTGCCATAAGGTGTCAAGATGAACGGTAATGGGAAGAGGAGGTGGCCCGTGTTGCAGATGGGTCAGCCACAGTGTCAATGGCGTCCATGAAACCCTGTTCTCCTGTTCACCCCTGACCCGAGACACGAGACGACCCCTACTGACTTAGGAGCCCAGAGAAAGGACAGCTGTAAGAGGCACTCCAGAGGCACTCACTCCAGAGTTAACATTAACAGTAACACAGTACTACCCTCTGAAGGGGGCACAGACATTTCGTGGGATTCGCAAAACCTGGGAAACGGGACACCTGTGAGACCGTGGGACCAGCTTACCGCACATGGGCAGAAGGTAGCCCAGCAACCACAGCAGTAAGCTCGGGCAGGAACATGGAAGCTAATTGATGCAATTGCACATAATTGTACACGGTCCCAGTGCCTCAGGTAGTGAGTCAATATAAATCCCCTGTAATTTGGCTGGAATACAAATGGTGTTAAGATGATCTTCACTTGTACACCGAGAAATTAGTTCTCCTGGAGGGTAAAGCAGATCTTGCAAACTGTAGCCAGTGCTATGAAAACCATGAGAAACTATACCCTAACACGCTCTTAAAGACATAGAGCAGAAAGATGAGAGCTCATTGCTAACTATCTCCTGCTGAAGGTACAAAAGGACCCAGCGCTTTTAATCCCAGTTCTTACAGCTGCACAAGGCAGGCAGCACATATGAAGGGTTTGATACACACACAACTCTGGTGACACACAAAACCCTTTCCCCAACAAAGCTACGTATCCTGGTCTGAAACGAGTGTCTATCCATGTGGATTCCGCACAAGCCTTTCAGGGCCTGTCCTAAGAACAGCCATCTTAACTGCCAAGAGCAAACATCCACTCAGTGATCTTTAATGCGTTTGGATGACATCAGCGGGTGTCCAGATAAGCTGAAAACTATCTCCTCACTCTGTCCACATTAAGCTAGTGCTTTTAAGACTGCAAACAAGCAGACCAACCGCTCAAGGACCATAAAGCAACCGTCCCTGGCAGACAGCAATGGCAGGAGGCTGTTTCAATACTTCACTACTCCTGTCGTTTGTGTTTTTTCAATAACCTGGCATTTCCCTCGGCACAGTTTTCGGGAACAATATAAAATGCATTCAAACCTATCTGAGTAACCTGTCAGTCACGGTAATAATGATTTGAACAGAACAATAGACTCGGATTAAGTCAAGTGTGAAGAATTTTTCTATAAGCTTACAGGCTTTATTCAAAAAATCAATATTAACATTTGTTCTGCACCATCACACTCCCACTCCTCCACTTCTGTAGGTTTAGTGATGCAATTTCATCAGCTTCATCAGAGCCTCATCACTTCATCAGAGTTGACATATCTTTTTCCGTGTTTCAGGGGGCATGTGTATGCAGATCATTCGCTAATTTTAAGAACTTCACCAAAGTCACCAGTTCAAAGGAATGGAAAGATGAGGATGTGTGAAGAAAAGAAAAATGACAGGCTTTTCTTCTCCTGATCGTGTCATCCTGGAACTGAAGGCCTGTCGGATAATAAATTCGTAAACGGGCCGGCCTAAACCCAAAGCATCCAGACTGAAAGGGATTAAGGAAAGTGGAGATTTGCTGTTGAAAGAAACAGCCCCCAGGTGCGGCAGATAAAGGAAGGTTCCCCTCATTTAAACCCGCAACAGTGGCTACCTTGGAGGACGCTGGGATAGTTCAGGTCCTCCCATTGTGTGCTCCTGAGTGGGGAGCAGGGGCAGCGGTGGTGGTGCAAGAGGACCCTGGAGGACGCTGGGATAGGACAGGTCCTCCCATTGTGTGCTCCTGAGCGGGGAGCAGGGGCAGCAGCACTCCCAGCAGGAGGCCTAGCAGACATGACACTTCCAGCGCCAAAACACGCCGCTTAATTAGAGCGCAGTTCCGGTCTGCCGGGCAGGGCGCGACCTTCCCGCGGGAATAATGAGCCAGGCAATGTTTGGGGCCTCCTGGCGGAAAGCGGGGTGCTGCCCGCCGCTTTAGACGTGCTAAACTGACAGATTCGGGTGACCGGACAGTGAACCCTGGTCTCTGGCGCGGAGGGGTGGAATATTCACGCTGGTGGAGAGAGGGGTTTGCTTGGCTCCTTTTGTTCCCGGGCGGTGAAGCTCGATGAGATGGAGGGTCGGTTCATCTCGTTTTGGGGCGCTCTTTGTTTGCGAGGGGGTCCCACAGAGAGAGAGAGGCAGAAGCTGCTGCTCCATCAGCACAAACGGCGGAGCTGTCTAAATAACAGCCCGCGGTGTTCGCTGGGGTCCACTTCAGCACAGGAATGTTGTGCGAGGTCAGACACCTTCGCTCGTGTTTAAAGGCCAACTTCAAGAGTTATTCCGCTGCAAAACAGCTGGAAAAGCACTTTTATACACAAAGCCAAGTAAATAAAATACCTCACCTAAACAGAAACTCAATGTTTCATCCTCTAATCTGCTGATGCTTGGTTTTCCACCTTTCACCAACAATCAAGCCATCCTCAAATGAAATAAACCACAGGAAATGGCCATTTATGCATTACGTTTGAGATTAGATAGAGGCAAAGGACAGGGTTCATCCACTGCCCATCAAACCAGAGCACAGCTGAAATCTTCAAAGGTAAATGTTTGTGCTGGAGAACGGCGATGCGCACACAGAAAGCTTTGTTTCAGTGTAGGTTACACAATGATGTGCGACACAAAGGGGAAAGCACAACAAACAGAACGCTCATTCAGCGCGCACACACTATCCGCGAAACGCACCAGAGCGTAGCCTAGTGGGACCCCAGGTCCTGCGCTGTTTACTCTTAAGCTTCAGTGCTGGCTGTTCCGGGGATGTCACGTGCTTTAGGGGAACTTTCGCCAGGTCAGCGGATTCCAATACTTATTTACGTTTATGGATCAATCGAGGCATCAATCGAGCACAGAAAAGTATTTGAATCCCAAACAATTACATATTTGACCCAGGTCTGAAGGCCTGACAAATACACACCCCCTTTAAATTACAAGAAGAGCTAATTGCTTTATAATTGGTCAACAGCGACTGATGTCAGAGCTGGAGAAGGGAAGCTCTCTGTGTCGGCTGGCAGTCGCTCCCTGGGGGAATGTGCTTCCGGAGTCTTCCGGAGTCACACAGAGTCACGATTCCCGCACAGGCTCCAGTGCTACTGCCACTGCTGTGGCCTGGTCAGCCATCTCATCACAATCACGCCCTGTGTTCCGCTGTCTGTAACAGGAAAGCTGTAATCCCTTCGCCCGGTCATGTGCTTCCAAACAAGTCATCCCAGGCCGGTCTCAGGCCTTTCCGCAGGAATAATACACTTCTACAAGGCCGGGCAGACATCCTCTTTCCCCCAGGCAGGGCTTTGGGACGGAAAATATCTGTCCAGGTGGGATTTCAAACTAAATGTCCAGGACTTAGGTTAGATCTGCTGATTCCATATAAAAAAGAAAAAACAAATAAGCTAATATTAGGCTCATAAGGCCTGTCCACCCCTGTCCTCTTTTTTGAAAATGTGTCCGGTAGAAGAGGACAGCAGTTTGTGAACACCACACAGACGGCAGACATAAACCCCTGAAGCACACGGAGCCACAGAAACGCACACTGCACTTCAACACTGTCTTTCTTAGCTCAAACCTAGCAGTCACATGATGGCAGTTTGAGATCTTTCCTTGGGGTGGAGTTGCAGTGCCACCTTGTGGCAACATGTGCTACTGAAGCTTTAAGTCCTCTTCCGTCTTTTAGCGTCTACTGATCTGAAGTGCGCACATCAAGATGGGTCCTGTACATGCCACACCCATAGACTGAAGACCTAGGGCAGAAAGGCCTGGTTTGGGTGCAGTTTTTTCTTTTAGCCCAGCACTACAACACCCGATTCAACTAATTAACAAGCATTGTCAAAATCTTCAGTCAAGACCATGACAAGCAAGTACTGGATGAAACCCCACCACGCTGCTGTGAGAGGCCTAGCCCTGCTGCCCAGGGTGATTAGTCAGGCTTTCCTCGTGAGCGATGCACCCTGGTCACACGCCACCTACGCCGTGCAGTGAGGTCATCATTAAGCGCCGAGAGGGTTGCTCTTCGACCCCAGTGTGTCACACGAGCAGCATTCAGTGCCTGGGGACCAACTCGAGCTCTGAGGCCAGTGAAGTGGTCAAGGCAGGAATACTGGACTGTTTTCATCATGTATGTCTGGCTAACCACTGTGCCACCGTGCCATACATAAAATGAATGTTGTTCTCCAAGATCTAGTCTCCTCTCCTCTAGGGCTGCACAATATGAGGAAAACATGCAATATTTGTTGAATATTAAAATTACAATATGATTTTCAATCAATAAATATTGAAGTGAGCACAGCTCACTTCTGTCTTTTGTGATGCGGTGTTCCAGGGGAGGATTGTCTCCTGTCAAATCAACTGTACGTAACTGTGGATAAGAGCGTCTGCCAAATGCCATTAATGTAATGTAATGTCATATCTTGATGATGATAAATATACAATATATCAGGCAGCTCTATTCCACTTTATTCCTGATATCACATACAGTGGCACAAGTGGCAATGCTAAAGCATGCTGCATTACATCGAACAAAGTCTGCGTCACAATTTCTATAGGCTGTTTTCAGCTGAACAGCAAGTGCATAAGGCAGGAAGACAGGGCCATCTGTTATGTGAGCGTGCAGCGTGTATAAATGTTTGATCTGTACTGGATACCACTATTACTCTCAGTGTGAAAAAGGACTGTAATGGGTCACATTAGGGCTTTTTGGCAGCCTGTCATGTGGAAGCACAAGGCCAGCAAAAATAATCCAGTATTTGCTCAAGCCCTGAAAATATATTTTAAATTACGCCTGTAACCGCAGATTTCGGCAGATCTGCAGTCCAGTTGCTCAGGAAACGTTCTGTCATTCAAATTCCTGCTGACATATCACACCGAATACGCAGCCTCCACCTGACCACACCATCGCATAAAAATATACACTTTCAAGCCACCCTTTCATGTCAGTCATTGTCATTTTAATTGCATACTGAGATTGAGACTGTGGTTAGACTCGATCAGGGTTCGGCGACTCCAGTCCTGGAGGGCCGGTGAGTATGCAGGATTTTGCTGCGACCAGTCATCCTGGCTCATTGAGCTAATTGACCATATGCACCATGACCGATTCACTCGTAAATTAGACCACAATACAAGGCTACAGGACAAGGAAATTTATCAGCAGCTATTTATATCACAAAACGTGGATAAAATGACAGATCGTGTGGCTGATTGGGCTAATTAAATAATCAAGAGCAGAAGTTGGTCTGATATTCAGAAACAGATACTGCCCTCCTTGCCCAACCCTGTTCTAGATAAAATGCTAACATAAGCACCATTGCGTTGGTGGCTTGCATGTAGGCTACAGCCTTGCTTTCCTCAGCGAAGCACCCTGGCTGGGGTATATCAGGACACCCCAGGGGTAATTGCTGGACCACATAACTCAAAATAAATGAGCAGGGGAATTTCACCAGAATCAACAGCCGTCTCTGGCCCGTCTCTTCAGAACGCATAAAAAACGAGCGGTTTCTTTCCGTGTCTGCACGAAAGCGAACAGGATTCGCAGTAAATCCAAACGGCCAGATTCCGGTGCCATACAGAGGCCTGTGTGTGACTGTAGAGCGGAGGGTAAACACCGTTACGGACCGCGTTTGCATAGCGTTAATGCCGCTATAAATGTGCCCCTGAGATGGAATGCAGAGTATGCGGTCCTGAGCAACAGCATCTTTGTTCAGCAAATGAGCCCTCGTTTATCGTCCCTCCTCAACCCCTGACATTTTCACATTTTTTCCATCTACCTGCTATAGGAATGGATGTCTTGCTAGGTGGACTCTTAAAGTGCTGTCTGGCTCTCTGGAGGTAATGAAATACATCTTTACCTTGGCAGTTGTATGCCTTCATTTACTGTACAGTAGCTACTACTCAGTCAACTGTCTTTAACAGTATAGCCTGTTTATTCTATTTTATTGCAAAGTGCATCATCCCATTTTAACCCCATTGTGCTCACTGTAGTTTTTGCGTACTAGGCAATGGTTTACTTTTGTGGGAAGTACTAAAGCATACACAGCTTAATTGTGTAACCTTTTATAACACATTGCAAAGTAAGTTCAAATGTGCAGGACTGCCGTGTCGCCATCAAGCAGGGGTGGGCAATTCTAGTACTGGAAGGCCAGTGTGTTTTTGTTTTCACCCGTTACCCTGGCTAAATGAGCTAATTGGCTGCAATACTGGTTCACTCATAGATTGGATCACAGTAAAATGTTTCCGAGTGGGAGACGAAGAACTGTTCGGCTGTCATACACCTTTACAGATGGTGTAAATGTGGCTAATGAAGTCATTAGGCCAGAAGTTGGCATTAAAACCAGAAACAGATACGGCCCTCATTGCCCACCTCCAGGGCATTTACTTTAATTAACAAACGAATTAACTTTACTTGTAGGCTGTTTATGAATAACCTGCCAGTCAGGTTTTTGTAAATTTTCACAAAATTTGTGTTTTGTTAAAAATTGTGCTCGGATGGCACAGTAGGTGGCACTAGCTCTCTAACGTTACTCTTTCTACAATACTGGTAGCAAACTAACTAACTTTATAGACGTATTGTTTATTTAATTAGCCACATCAACACACAGTTCTGGTTAGCTAGCAATCAAATTGTGTGTAACGTATTTTGGAATTCTAACTAGGTAGCGTTAATTAGCTATGTACTGGATAAGTTACCACTGTGCACGTGTGCTAAATACCTACTCGGTTGATGTTTTCTGGTTATCTAACTGACGTTAATTGGACGTCCAACGTTAACGTTATTTATCAATCTAGTTAAGCAGTTACAGTGTAACTTAGCTACGTAGCTTTATAGCTAGTAATGGGCAATTTACTGTAACGTTAGTTACAGAATGCCCCAGCAAGAAAACTAGACATTGCTTGATTTGCAATAGCAGTAAGGTTAGCCATAGTTCGCCTAACTTCGGCAAGTTATACAATCACTATGAACTGCTTCAGCGATAAGACATCATTTTAACAAATGAAAGCGTTCACGGAGCTAACTAACTAAGGTAGTCAGCCTTGCTTCTTACCTTTGACGAACTGATGTTAGAATTTTTGGATGACATCTAGCAAACTAGCTGGAAAATGTACAGCCCTATCAGGCAAACACGTTTCTTTCAAACAAATGTAGTGGCAAACGTTTTTGTCAGTTGAGCGGATGAGCCATACACATTGATTTCATATAGCTAGCCAAGGAGATTTCTCTAGCATATTTCCCTTTCTTTGAGTAATAAGTTCCGCTTGTTGAATACCTTTTCAGAGAATTACGAGTTCCGGTACAGAAAGGTTTCATAGCAGAGAATAAAAAATATTCACTGCGGTCTTTGAAGGTCACAGCTTCTAAAAAATATCTGTCGCCATAGTTACGGGATATATTCTTCCTAAATGTGACATTGATGAGTGAGTGTTACGAAGTTTACAGCAAAGCAAATAAACAAACATAAAATGTTAACCTGTAACATATACAGTATTGTTCAAATACTGTAAGTGCACCTCCCATAAAGCCAAAATGTTATAATAGTTGTAATATACTGTCTTACGTTAGTTAACTAACTAATGCAACGGGTGCCACATTGTGTGTGTCAACTCCTGAAATTATCAAATGGCATATTACACACAAAGCACGACAACTCAATAATATTGTTGAGGAATTAACTTTTATTGAACTGTTATTTACAGTTTTTCTTAAAAGTGGATGGCTGACCGACTCTAGAACTGTGACACAAACCACAAAACAATTTCAACCGTCAGATATGATAAATTATAACACATGGTTGAAATAGGATCTGACGTCACCATAATAGCGTAAACGTAATGCGTATTACGTATACGTATGTCTCTTCCGCTTAACACGTGTGTTTGTAATGGCTGTATAGTAGCCATTGCGGCTATATTTGCTGTTGAATTAACCAAAATATTAAGTAAAACGTTGCAAGTTATTTAATACAATGGGGAAATTAAATGTCGTAATCTTGAAGTACCTTAACAGAGATGATTTCCGGGTCCTCACTGCCGTAAGTAGGCTATTAGCTAGCTGTCTGACATATTTAGCTAGCTAGCTAATGCAGCGTATATTTCACAAGAGGCACAATGTTTTGCTGACTAAATCGCTTGTAACTTCGTGGCAATTTCTTGTTAGCATGAGGTATTTTCCTATCAGGAATATTCTGTTTAATATCTTTCAGGTTGAAATGGGCATGAAGAATCATGAAATTGTCCCTGTGAGTCTCATCGCTTCTATTGCGAGTCTCAGACACGGGGGTTGCAATAAGATCCTGAGGGAACTCGTGAAGCACAAGTTGGTGGTTTATGAACGCTCAAAAAGTATGTATTAGACCGCTTCTATTGTCTGTCATTCATATGTATGGTTGTAGCTGTTGCTGGTGGTTAGCTTCCGCATATGCGATGGTATAAAGTGAAATGCAATTAGAGATCAACATTATGATTGGATCACTCGAGTTATTTGATGCTTTTCACAATGATTTATTGTTTACGTCGAAGACATAATTGACTGCTTTTTTTTCTTCAGCCGTTCAGGGTTATCGTCTGAACTACGGAGGCTATGATTATCTGTCTTTAAAAACATTTTCTTCAAGAGATGTTCTCACGTCTGTTGGGAACCAAATGGGTGTGGGGAAAGAGTCAGGTAAGTACTGTAATTCAATTTAAGCCGTTTACTCTTTATAT
Source organism: Conger conger (assembly GCF_963514075.1). NCBI lineage: Eukaryota > Metazoa > Chordata > Actinopteri > Anguilliformes > Congridae > Conger > Conger conger. The sequence continues at coordinate 23,111,267 of NC_083770.1, read as the reverse complement.
ACTATTAAAAAAAAAAAAATCAAACATCTCAGAAATGTGTTGTATCATTTGGTTGAAAGACATTTTTGGCATTGGGCAGTAACTAACTGATTTATGCTTCCGGTCAGATATCTACATTGTTGCAAATCCAGAAGGAGAGCAGCTTGCTCTGAAGCTTCACCGACTGGGAAGGACGTCGTTCCGCAACCTCAAGAACAAGCGGGATTACCACAAGCACAGAAACAAGATGTCCTGGCTCTACCTGTCACGCCTCTCTGCAATGAAGGAGTTTGCCTACATGAAGGTATTGTTGCTGTGTGGGAATGGTGAAGTGAGGCATAGTAATCTGGGGAAATGGCATGAGTGCTGTGCCCTGATTGGCCACTGGAAAATTAGGAGTTCTTGAAATAATAATTTAAATAATTTTGTATAATTGACTTGCAGTTTATTAGACTAAGCAGGGGGTACAATTAAGGGTTCATGCATTTAAATACTATTTATTTGCGCAGCTAAGATCTTGGTACCGTTGGTTTCATTCCCAATTTTGTAATATTTTTGATTGCAGTGCATCACATTCGCACTGAAGTCTTGATTTCTGTGTCTATGTTCAGCAGAAGGTCTTTATTTGCTGCAGCTGAGAGTATCATGTTTCTGTATCTGTATCCCAGGCTCTGTATGACCGAGGGTTTCCTGTCCCTAAACCAGTGGATTACAACAGGCACGCTGTGGTCATGGAGCTCATCAATGGATATCCTCTGTGAGTGGGGGCATCCTACCTGCTTTATTATGTCTTTTTACCGGTTTGTGATGGTGTTTTTATTACATGGCGTTGTAAAAGCGGGTGCTGTCATTTTGATGGAATATAGCAAGGCCCTCACCATATGCATACTAGATTAGGTTTCATTATTTGTGGTTTTGGTTTTGATAGATTTAGACCGGAAACATCTTTTGCATAGGGTTTAACAGTCCATACTCTTGGTGATGCACTCAAGATTCAGCATTATGTTCAAAGACAATTAAATAATTCCAATCAATTCCAGCAGCCTTAGTGCCAATTGGGCCACAAAATAATACCTAATAATAATAATAATAATATGTATTATCCACTAAGCTACAGGCAAGCTGATGGTTAATTGAAAGGGCCTTTTTGTGTTTGCAGATGTCAGATTCGCAGCATTGAAGATCCTGCTGCTTTGTACAATGAGGTCATGGAGCTGATTGTGAAACTGGCCAATCACGGGCTGATCCACGGAGACTTCAACGAGTTCAACCTCATGCTGGATGACAAAGACCACGTCACCATGATCGACTTCCCCCAGATGGTGTCCACCACTCATCAGAATGCAGAATGGTGAGAGCCCTTCCATTCAAATCCATTTTATTTGAGTAGCACTTTTCACAAAAGATGCTTTACAGAGTAGCAGAAGGGAAGAAAAAGGGGAAATACCATCCCTGAGCCTCCAGATAGGACATGCGGTAAATAAAAAATAAAAAACTCCCCAATGGAGAGAAGAAATCTCCGGAGGAGCCCATCATCCGCTGGCTGGCAAGGTGTAACAAGTCTATCGAACAGCCTGTCTTTGAAAAGGTGTGCGGATCCATGGACTGAAAATGTTCCTATGTGTATGGTATGGTCTCTTCCAGGTATTTTGACCGAGATGTGAAGTGCATTCGCGATTTCTTCAGCAGACGGTTCAATTACGAAAGTGAGCTGCACCCCACGTTTAAAGACATCAGGTAATTTGTTCCCATTTCATTTAAGACTGAGGTGTCAGAATCCAGTCCTGGATGGCCATAGTCTCCCTGTTTTACTACCAGTGTTTTTTTTGTTTTGTTTTTTGTTTGGTCATTGATTGGCTAAATGTTCCTCAAACCTCATTCCCAAGGCTTTGTCCAGGAATGGACTTTAATACCCATTATTTAATGGGTTTTCATACAAAGAAACCTCTTCTGGTACCACACGGCAGCAATTACAAATTATCTCTTTGACGATGGTGCTTTTGTAACTTCTTTAGTTGATTTGGTGTGTTTGTTTGTTCTCTGAATGCTCTTGTTGCGTTGTGTTGTAGGAGAGAGTGCTCGTTGGACGTAGAGATCTCTGCCAGCGGCTACACCAAAGTCATGCAGGAGGACGACCAGCTCCTACACCCAGCTGGCCCTGAGGATGAGGAGGAGGAGGAGGAGGAGGAGGGGGATGAAGATGAAGGCCACACCCAGGCCTCAGACACGCTGGCCGCCCTGTCGGAGGGGGAAATGGAGGAGTTCAGGCACGCTCTGCAAGAGCTGGATGGGCTGAGGGTGGGGGAGGGGGACCGGTCCAGTCAGGGAACCGCACGGTCCGACAGCCACCTCGAACCCGATCCAACAGAACTAGAATCAGAGGACTGTGAAACACACGAACAAAAGGCCCAGGAACCACAGGAACCAGAAGAACCAAAGGTCCAGGAACCCCAGGAAACGGCAGAATCGGAGGTCTATGAAGAGGAAGAGGCCGATGCCAGTGAAGCACTCAGCCCAGAGGCCTGTGTTTACCCAGTGTGTGACAGGGACCTGGAGGAGGGCGATGGGTGTCCTGAATTACTCAACATCTCCGCTGCCAATAAAGAGTTCAAGCCATTCAGGTACTGTGCAAGAGTCCCCATTAGCGACACTGCTGTAACATAACATAACTCAAGACTGCCAAAAGTCAGTTTCAGATGTTCCGTTGCTGTTGTAGTACGGACAGTTTTATACTGTCTTAAGGAGTGACAAGGCCAGTGACTGTTTCAGATTCCACAAGTAACCAGAGTTTGGAGTAATTTTATGGAATTATGGAGTTGTATAATTAATTATAGTTGGTTGCGGGTTTGTTGCGGTTGTTGCCTGGGCGAGTGCTTGGTTCCGGTAGATGTTGCTCCACAGTTTGAAAACAATGTTGATTCTCCACAGAGACCAGGAGAGCCTGCTTCACATCCAGGAACACAGGAGGAGAACCACCAGTGAAACAACTGTGGGGAGTGTGGCCAGTTTCTCCACCATACCACCGGTCAGTACAGACCAAACAAGACCGCTCACTTCATTTTGTCATGGTGACCGTTCTTCTGTGAACAGTGTTGAACAAAGCTGTAAGATGATTTTCTATTAGCTCTGATAAGGTCTGAAAAGGTGCTGCTGCAGAACTTTATTTATAATTTTTGAACAACTCAATTGTTTTCCACATTTGAATTACCAGAATCACATTTTCTGTACTGGAAGTCATTCATAAAAGGAATATTGTGCATTAAATTATAAGCCATTGGAACAGCATTTTACAGTGTTTTAGCCTAATGCACATTTGTAATAGCATCACCCATATAGTCTTGTGTTGCTAGTAGTGTGTGGGAGAGGGAAGTATATAAGGTAACAGATTATAGCCAAATGTGCACTCTGCCCCGTCCCATTATTAAAGCATGACAGAGGGAAAATGGGTGACCTGTGTGGTCTCATTGGTTTGGAACGTGTCGAGGCGTTTCAGGGGACAGGAAGTAAGCAGTTTGTGGGCTGCCCTATTCCTGCCCTCTGCCCCCTGACCTCTGACCCCTGACCTAGTGGATATTGGGTTGCGCTGATTGCCGGCTGGCCGGGAGATGCTGTGGTCTGGAGGCTCCGAAGTGAATGAGGGATGCTAACGCTAACTGTGCTAATCGTGTATGCTCTTTACCGCCAGGCATCCTGTCACATGATGCATTTTAGGTTACGACTCGTGAGGCGAAACAACAAAGGATCTTTTGAAGTGAATCGCGCACCGTTTACTGTTAATCCTGAAAATGCTCAAACTGTTTGATCAGGAAACCACTGCAGCTTAGCTATGCTAAATGGATCCAAAAGTTAACCCTTTCTGAGGTCATTTACAATACAATATATCTGGCAGTATAATTTTTTGCCCATGATTAAGTGGGCTCCAAATCAAAAATGTATTTGAAATGAATATCCTTTTGGAGTGGATACACTACGTCAGACCTAAAGCACTTGGGATTTTCTTCTTTTAAAAATAATAAAAAGATTGTACAGTGTTGCTGATGGACCAGCTTCAAGCTTTTTATCTACATTCTGATGACCTGCTTTGGCTTCTCCTTCATGAGTTACTCTCCTTATTTCTGGAAAAATGCCCAGGAGGCACCGATATCACTGTCATAACAGTTATGTCATGTATTTGTTTCACAATCACTAAGATTAAACTCTGGGACCAGTTTTTGGATTGCATTTCTAAATGTGCCTTTTCAAGGGCAAGTTAATACATATCCAGATATACTTTCCCATATGCTTACTATTTCCAGAAAAATTTTATTTAAAGAGTTAATCAGCGCAAAACCTTTTGATCACTTGATCAGAACATTTATATGTTCAAATCTGTCTTGCATCAGTATTTTTCCTACTCTAACCTAACCTAACTACCCGACTGTACCTACCCATCGACATTTTCTCCATTTATTTACAATTCTCCAAAAAATGTGTTTATATAAAGTTCCAATTCAGTGTACATTTTAAAATGAATAGTTTTTTGATGAAGCACATCAGTATTTGCCACGTTCACAACCTTTCTGTAGTATGAGCCGGATCAGGTTGACACTGATGTGAGAGAGTTGACGGATGTACCTTGTCCATGCATGATCAGCTACTTCTGACTCTGATCTTGTGTAAATATGGCTCCAGTTGCCCGCAGGGATTCAAATGAACTCCACCTTTAACCTATGATGTAATGCTGCTAAAACTCACGAGAACCCACCAGATTGCAGGGCACTAAGCTCACAAGCTATTGCTTCACTTTCCAGGCACTGTGTGATAGTGTCTGAGGTCAAAACTGGGTGAATCACTGTGTTTACGAGCTACAGCTATTGAGGTATTATAGGAAACCTTCATCAGGTCAGGTGATCTGGAGACTGACGATTGGCTGGTTTGTCTGTCCTTGTTCAGGAGCTGGTGAAGCAGAAGGTGAAGAGGCAGCTCAGTAAGCAGCAGAAGTCAGCACAGAGACGGCGTCTGCAGAAGGGCGAGGCCAACCTGGTGACGAAGGCCAGGCGGGACAACCTCCACAACATCAAGAGCAGCCTGGAGGCCGCCTCCTTCTGGGGCTGAGCTACGGACGCAGGGATTGGCAGCTTCACACGCCACTCAAGGGCTGAGGAGGCGGAGCCCGCTACACAGACTGTGGGCTCTTTCCGATTGCTTATTTTTCACCTCCTGTCTCCTTGTTCCTTGACCAAGAAATCGATCAACGTCTGCTGTTTTTATGGAAATTCTCTTAACTGTTCCTTCAAGGAGCTAGGAGGTTCCTGAAGTTTTCTTCAGCATGGATACATGAGTTTCATGGAAACAAGTATTTTTCCCCGATTGCGTGTTGTATAAATGATCAACCTGTAGGTCCACCTCTCCCCATCTGCCACGCATCTACCACATCTGTAATTGATTGTTGCTTCAAACTGATGTTTGAAGGAGCAAGGACATTCCAATATTCCAAATAATTCACATTTTCTAGATTTTTTTGGTCTTGCTATCTTTTCTGCCTCCCCAGATGGGTGGAGCTAGACTCAAGGAAAAGAAGAGGGTGAAAAATAAGTGATTGTAATGAGCCCCACACTGTTTCACACACCACTCTGGAGCCTGTTATGGGCACAGGCTAGCCATTTCACACGCCACTTTCAGGATGGTGCTTTTCTGCATTATCTCACTCTGTGGAAGTCAATAAGATCAATAAACTCATCAATTTTAGAAGAGGGCTCCTTTCGTTGGTTAGATTTTTTTTTTGCTCATTTGAAAGCAATGTGTTGTGAAGTTTTCATTAATACAGTTTATAGCAGTTTACCACTCTTTGCATTAATACAGGCCTATGAAATCAACCTGTTCGGTTTCAAGAGCAGGCTTTTGTGAAGTGACATGTCCGGTGTGCAGTATTTGTCTGTGAAACTACTTGAGGTTATGTCAAGGATTCTTAATTGCCACAGCATCAGTTAGTCGGAAGTCAGTTTCGAGGAAATCGGTATAAAAAATCTTCAGGGACACCCTTGCCTTCATTCAGGCGAAATGGACGGGGGAGCATCTCCATCCTCCTGTCGCTTGTTTCTTCACTCCAGATGGTGTGATAAACACGCCGTACATGATGTGAACCTCCAGACACAACACCGCCTCACAGGCAGTTATACCGTGTGTGTAATTACTCATAACTATTCTGGTTAGACAGACACGACTTTCTGTCTTGGTGGTTCAGCTGGAAAAGATCGGGAAAGCGCAATTTCGCATTCGCCAAGTTTTTTATTGGCAGAAAATGCCTACAGAACAGGAAGACAAACTGCTATTACATACATGATCATAGCTATTATGTTTGTCTTCATGTTCTTTTTCTCCCCACAGATCTAAACAGAAAATAAAAACCTGTCTTTGAAGATGGATTGCTCTGTTCTCTTTTACAGTAGTGTGAGCTACAATGTAGCTGTGCGATTTCACATTAAATCCTGAGCGACTCCAGCACTTTAACTGAAATATGAGGGCCTGAAGACTAAGGTGTAAGCGTTTGGGGTCAAAGTTGTCCCCTGCTGAAATAAACCTCTAAAGCTAGGTTCAGAAACAGCTGGTAGCTGGTCAACCAGTTAGACCAACTCAACACGGTTTGGCCAGCACAAGCTTTGTTTTGAAACCGCTGGTAGCAGGTATTTAAAGCTTTATACCAGGATCCTACAGGCGGTATAAATCTGTATGTCTATTGAGCGGGATAGGCTTGGCCCCATCTCGCATCAGGGGAAACAAAACGCAAATCTCTCCTGGGTCCTGCACTAAGGCCAGGAACCCGCCCACCTGACTCCTTTGCTGCTAGAACCTGTCTGTCTCTGTCTTTATGCTTGTTTACACAATATGGCCGCTTATAGGGAAGCTTTTGGTTTTGAGCTGGTTTATGTTGCTATGTGACTGGAGAAAGTGAGTGAGTGAGAAAGTGAATGAGTAGGTTCCAATCTGCTGCACTTTGGGACTCCTGCTCTGCTGTAAAATCTATGCTAGCTTGAGAATTGAGCTGGTCAAGCTGGTCATAAGCTGGTCTAGCTGGGTATGAGCTGGTCAACCAGCTAGTGCTGGTAGTTTGTCTGAGCTGATGGCTGATCAAGCAGCTGGCTTGAGCTGCTTTTTTCTAGCAGGATGGCCTCTCCACCTCCCTTCCTCTCTCCCTTTCTCCCTCCATCCCTGGCTCCTTCTCTCCGTGTTCCCCCTTCCTCCTCCAGCAGGGAGTTGGGTCAGAAGAGGGCATTGTGCAGACCTGGTATGCTCCGTTTACATTAGAACGCCTCCTGGCTCAAACAAAAGGCACTCTACACAGGAAGATGGCAGCTTGTATCAACACTTCCCCCGTCCCATCCCAGATCTGTCCCGATAGCCCAAAATAAACACGTTTAATGTCAGAGATGAGTGGCGCATGGTACCTCCTGGTGTGGAAATGGCAGTTAAATCCAACTTCACTACAGAAAGTCAGGAGTTGTAGCGACTGTTAAGCGTGACAAGTTGGATTATGGACAAGTTTGAACGTACAGACCTGTATTCTGTGTGATTGAACAAATTGGAATTTCAGCTATCCAAAAGCTTGGCCCATGTTTTCGTATTTATTTAATATGCTGATTATTTGCCACACCACTAAATCCCGGATGACCTACAGATAAGTTTATTTATAATAACACTTCATAGTAACTATTGCAAGATTGTGACTAAACCATGATGCTATGTAGGAATATGGAGCAATAAAAAATATGCACCATGTATAAGTTAAGAAATACTACGTACTGCAACTGCAAATGGATGGGTTTCTTATTATGATGTCTCAGTCTAGGAATTAGCCAGATCCTGGCTGGGCTCAGGACTAGCCAGTATTTCAGAGATTTCTATTTCTCCCCTATGTCCAGCTTCATCAGAATAACAATAATATAATATACCTATAGTTTAATAATAATTTTTAATAATTGAAGTTGAAGACAATTGGAATTAGATCTGGAGTGTTTTTCAGAGACCTTATCACTGTTATAACTTCAGTGATGCAAAGTGTAGCATGCAAATCTTAGACAGCCCTGGTCCTGGAGCACTAATGCCCTTTGTGCTCCCACTGAGCTTGATCACAAGAGTTTTATAGATTATTAAAATTCTGAGGCTGAATATTCCAAATGGTGAAACGCACATGATCTCCTGCATTTATTAAACCTGATTAATTAAAATGAATCAATTTCTGTAGTTCAAGGTTTGGACGGAACAAGAACTAGGACCATCTCGACCAGAACCAGGGTTGCCCGACCCTTAATGTAAACAGCGTGCATATGCATGGCCATGTGTAGAACAGGAGTTCTCTGTGTGTCTGAGGCAGTGCCGTGTCTCTCCCTGCGTGTGTAGTGGACACATGGAGTTCTCATGACTAGTGTTTACAGGAACGTTGGACTTTGTTTCCTCTGCTCAGCAGACCGATTCCACTCCGGCCCGCTGCTCATGTTGAGGCAGGCCGGCAGGCTCCAGTGAAAACATACACATGTCCCTTCAAAGTCTCCGTACCACCGCACGCACACGCACGCACGAACACTCACGCACGCACACACACACGCACACACACACACACACTCCAACCCCCCCCCCCCCCCCTTTCCCTCCCCAGTTTGTTTTCTGTTCCCTTCCATCCCCCACCCTCCAGGCTGAAATTGATTGACAGGACAAGAGCCAGGCTTGTTTTGATCCCGCCACGGCAATGGTCTCTCTCTATGTTTTTTTCCAAGGTTTTTACATAACAAGCAGGTTTTTAGGAAGGAATTGGGGGTTTTTTTCCACCCAAATTCCTTTTTTTGCATCCCTCTTTTGCATGTGAATGACATAAAGCGGAACGGGAAAACAAGCCTTTTTTACAGGACATGGCTAACTTAACGCCTTCGCTCCTGAAATGTCCGGCCCAACTCTGGGAAGCAGGTCTGCCAGCGTACACAAGGTCTGGCTATAGAACGGCGCTTTTCTGAAGAGCTTATAGAACTATTTGATTTGGGATGCAAGCTTATTCCCTTCAATGCGGCTATTGTCAGGGGGAGAGGGAGTGGGGATTGTCACTTATGCAAAGCACTTGTCTCCATTCCCAGAGGCCTCTAACAATGAGGACGGCCAGTGAAAGGACTGACTACGCTCCCCATAAAGACCACAGGAATTTGGGATGGGTTTTTTTGGGCGGGGGGTGGGGTTCTGATTTTGGTTTTGAAGATTTGAAAAAGAGCGATAAAATGAAGTCACCGCAATTCAGCGAGGGGAAGAAGAAAAAATTAACGTGAATATTGATGAATGTGACAGTTGAAAAATGAACAATTGATCGTGCCAGTAATGAAGTTCAAACGGACAAAAAGGGAAGTCTAAGTCTGTCCGGGCTTTGTGGGTAATGAATATATCAGCCCGCAATTATACTTTTATAAGCGGCTCCTTAAGACAGGAAGTGGATTAATTCATCAGGGAACAATGTCCATTCAGGCCGGCCAGTTTAATGATGGTTATAAGCCTTTATTGAAGAGGTTCTCAGAGCTTCCACACTCTGAATCGCAGGGCTGCACAATGCAGGCTTCCTCCAGACAGCCAGAGAGACAGAGGGTGAAATTAGTATTGGATTTTGGTGCTGATGAAAGACTCAAAATGGATTCTGGCTTATAGTAGATTTGGACATGAAATAAAGCAACAAGAAATAAGAAATAATTGTCAGTGTTGGAAAGGATGTTGTGCAAAAGTACAGGATCCTTTCATCAATCTCCACTCCTGCACGGCCCTTAGTCTGCGTCGGATCAAAACGCTGGCCCTGATATCACAGAAATTATGTGAGAGCTGCAATGGAGTGGACACAGCTTAACTGTAATCAAAGTTATTTTCCTCTGCCTTTCACATTCTTTGGAGTATTTACATATTTATCTGTGAATCTGGCATCATATAAAAGCATTACAAGCTTTAAAGTTATTGCACTATTTGCACTCGTTATTTACAAAATGAGTCCCTTTTTTCAGAAGTTGAGAAATTGCAGACCTTCGCGTACAGGACCTTTCTGCAAATTGTTTGTTTTCTTTAAAATAATGTATATATTTAACTACTAACTACTTTATAAGGCCTATTGAGACCCTGAAAATGTTCTGTCTTAACCACCCAAAAAATGTATTCGCAGCAGGTGGGAAACAGCATACTAACTTTTTTGAATCTTTGAATCTGCTTTGTAATGACCCTTTTCTGGGAGTACACGGCTCTTTGTGTCGGGGCGGGAGCTTTGGCAGCTGCTGTGGCCGAGGAAGGGCCACATTCCTGAGTGGGGATTAGGCGGCTGATTTAGGCAATCAGTGGGTGTGCTCAATAAGATGGAGGAGAGGGAGAGGGGTATGTCAGCCCGCCTCGAGGCTAATTAGCGCGCCGCTACACAAAGGTGGAGCAGCCACAGAGGAGGACCCCCGGGGGGGGGGGGTTACCAGCCCCTCTGCGCCTGATTGGCAGATGTACAGGGGCTGAAAAAAGGGAAAAGAGAGCAGTGGAGAAGAGAGAGAGAGAGAGCTCTTAGCGCCTCACACACGCCGGATCGGTCTGGGCAGGAGCTGGAGTGAAGTGCTGAGCGTCTCTCTGAGAATGCGGACAGCGCCCGTGTGAGTCCGGAGCAGTGGCTGCTGGGATGGATGGGGCTCGGGGGTCTCAGGGGGAGATGCTGTCCCAGCTGCTGCAGCATGGCCACAGCAGCAGTGCCCTAAAGGACGGTGAGTAGCGCTGACCCCCCCCCCCCCCCCTCTCCTGCACCGACCTGGGACCCCTCTTACACAGAGACAGGAGCTCTCCATGGGCTGCACATGCTTTCACCCAAACTCTGCACTTACACTCAGAAACACAGCAGTTATGATACGACTCAGAGATCACACCAAGGTAGAATGACAGGAGTGCCTGTGGTTTAGAAATAGTAGCAGAAGTTTTTCCAAAAGTAGTTCTTTCTATTGTTGTTTTGGGTGAAATATTTTATGCAATATTGCTTCCAAAATATTTTGTTTGCTGCATATGCATGTCTCCAAGCCAGTAGTAGTTGTCTTCACTTTCAATTCAACTCTGCCAATTCTCATAAATTAGTCATTTTGGTTCTCGGTAATATTTCCATCCACAGTAGATAAAAAATGACACACTAATTTACACGCCTAATTTGCACTATGTGTGTGCTGTAAATGTGTGGTTTTGTACAAGTGCTATGTAAATAAGGAGATGGACCTTTTCATAATTAGGCTTAATTCAGTATATTCAACTGTGAATATTCGTATTTGTTTGGATTATGGTAATTTGTAAAGGACTGTGTTCAAAGCAATCCGAATCTATGTGCCGGTCCAGTATATTCAGAGAACAGACACTTCAGAAAATAATTTGGGGTTTGTTTAGATCTGTTTGACAGACTGGCAGCCTCCATTGTGTCTGTGGAGCATGTCTTCACTTTTGTGCCAGTTTCTGCTGGGAAATTATTGAAAGTTCTCCAATCTTTAAACAAACGTCTTTGATGTTTACTGTCTTAATTTTATATTTACACAAAAACCCATGAAAATATAGCAGCAAAAGGAATGCCCAACTTTTACTGCAAACAGAGAACAAGTGCAATGAATTATGGGATTCTTTTACTGTTTATGATACCAGTATTGCACTGTAGAGGAGCAGCTGTCAGATGTATAACTGCCATTCCAAACACTGTGATGTTTGAATTTGTGCAATTCAAGGTAATAGGATCCGTGAACATAGCAGTTTTTATTTAAAATAAGGTAATATAATCTCTCTCTGATTTAAAACTATATTTACATGGTAGTGCCCAGTTATAATCTTATTTCCATTACAATTAAGAAAGGAATCTTCTGTATATTAAAACAAGCCTTTGTTACCACCCTGAGATACTTATTGAACCTGTCACCTTAAAATAATATAAAATGGATTCCATCTCATAGTGCTTGTGTTTAGTTATGTTGAAGTGTGTTTATCCAGACATGCATTATATTCAATATAACCAGTCTGTGAAAATAATTAGACACATTGAAATCATATGATTGGAATGCACTTCACCTACCCAGCTTCTAAACTTAACCAAGAGTGAACTCCTTCCTTCAATCCTGCTAAAAGTTCCAATCTTTATTTCATTTCCCAATTCCCCAATTGCAATCTAAGCCTAATACATCTCAGCATCAACATTCTCTGTAATGGGAACATATAACAAGTATAGCGAGAAAGCACATTTTGTGCAATGATTATAGCCATATGCTTTTATTGTCCACCTGTTGAGCTGCCCAGGCAATACACTGGGGTACTGTCCATCTAGCTTTGGAGATGCAAGCAAAGTGGCCAACTAGGGTCTATACTGCGCATTGAGATGAGGAAAAGCTTACCGACTGAAACCCTTCCCTTTCTGAGCAGCGCTATGGCTAATTATTCATCATCACATAACCGCACCAGACCAGCCACAGCAGCTGCTAACATAGCCAGGATTCAGTCATCCCAGAGCACATCACAGCCATTTATGTTGTCATACATTCTACAGTCAAAGCAGCTGAACAGTTTGTTCCACAGAAGTTAATGGAAGACACTGTTTACAGTACGAACAGCGTGGTCATGAAAAAGAAATAAAATATAAATACATTAGACAATAAATCAATTCAATTAAACTGGTACTGTTCGCCACTACTAAATTTATGCAAAACTATTCTTCAGCATGCTGTTGTTTTCTTGAATATTAAACAGGTGAAAAGGACCTGTTTGCAGCTAATTGTACAAGTGTTACATTGTTTTACGTTGGATAAACAAAATAAGTCAAATACTTTAAACGAAGGATAACAATGTCTGTCTATGTTATGCAGTGTATTACATAGAAAACTGACTAGTCTTTCTGGAATGTTCTGCATGACACAAGTGCAGACAGCAGCCGTTCCCTGAAGAGACTGCTGACAGATCGCTTCAAACAGTCCGCAGGCTCAGAAGGAACACACTTTCAGACAGTCAAACTCCATCCAACAGTGTACCTCCTCTCCTCTCCTACACCAACACATTGTTTCTTTTAAGATAATGGTCCTCGGGGAAACCAGCGTTTCAGCAAAAATCTAAATTGGGCTTACACCCCAAAGACAAATTGCAGGCCATTTTAGCTGCCTGGCACTTCCTCTCTGGGGTAACGTTGATGGACTGCGTAGAAACTCTGGGAAATGCCTTGGCGCTGGACCAGTTCAATAAACAGCAGAGCAAACTGGCCCTGTGTTCTCCATGTGCTCATCTGTGACGGGGGCTTCTGTGGCCTTATATGGCATCTTCTTTCATCAGGACACTTCTGCGCTGTATTAATAATCTCAAGTGTATGTCAAACAAGATTAAATAAAAAGGTGCAAGTTCGTGTTGTCAAAGACATGTATCAGACTATGACTCAAGTAAAATTTTCTGCCAAGTATCATAAGAAAATTGTCTTTGGATTACTAGTCATGGTGAAATAGCATATTCGCACATCATATCTGACTTCATAGGTCTAGTTATAAAAAATAAAATTTTAACTCCATAAATTGCTTATGAACCAACATGCAGTTTGGCCTAATTCTGTGCACTAAATGAAGCTACTGTAACTTTTGAAATTCAGACAGTTATAATAACAGCCTTCCTTCACGGGCTGTCCCTGGGTAGGCCTAATTAAAGAAGAGCCCTTGCTGCATGAATACGGTAATTTTGCTAATTATTTTAATCATGCAGTGGGTCATGCTGAGCTTGAAGGTTTGTTATGTTTTGCACTTTGAAACTTCGGTTTGAATAATTGCATGTGTAGTTTGGTTATCCAAAGATTAAAAAGACCTTTATATCCTTGTGGAATTTCAGTCTCTTATTTGAAGTCAATCCAGAGAAAAGCGGCCATTTAATGCGTGTGAACTGAAACTGAAAAGTTCAGAGAAGTTTTTTCGTTTTTTAAATTGCAGTTACATTTTAACTTGAATTATCTTTGTTCTATAATACCTTTGAATTAAAAATCAATGACCGCTTGACAATGAGCCCCACAATCAATTTGCTTGCCAATTTCTTTCTTTTTTTTTACATCATTAAAATGTTTCATATGTTTCATCCCTGATTTTTCCAAAAGCACAGCTGTCTGAAATACAGAAAGCAAAACACAATGATTGTGAAGTTTGTCTCGCCCACCTAAGAAATCACAGACATGATTTTAGGTCAGAAGGGTATAAGTAGAACGGGCACCTGAGGTTGATTATGAGACTCTCCTGTCCTCAGGGACCGCCCCGGCTGGACCATTATCATAAGCTTCCCTGAGCCGTGGAGCTATCCTCCAGATGTGCAGTGTCCCTCAGCACCAGAACACTCTGTCTTCCTCAATGGGCAGTCCTTCTCTGACCGCTTGGTGTAGATTGAGGATTTACATATGAAGTCATTCTGGTAATAGGGACAATACAGAATGCAATAAACCAGACTATAGAACTGTTAACCCTTAAAACTCTGCTTAACTGATTTTTACAATTCTTCCATGGGTTAAAGTTAAATGTCATGTCCCATGTTCTGGAACTCTTTTTAGGGCAGCAGTTTTAAAAATTACTTTTTCCAAATGCTGAAGGGAAATGAATAAAAAGTGAGGCTTGTGCACTGTGTACTGGAAGTACTATCTGCTTCTGGTTTCACATGCCATACTTACTGACTTGTTTACTGGCTGTAAACAACTGATACTTTATGTGACTTGTACCTTATCCAACCGGTTCTGTAGTTGTTCGAATGACCTTCAGTAAACACTTACCGTCGCTTTGGATAAAAGTATCTGTGGAATCCATCTAATGTGATGTAATGCAGTGTGCTGTTCCTGACGTGCTCTCTGTGTGTGTTTTCAGTCAACGTCGTAGCAATGCTGCATTACTTCTGGGAGCAGAAACAAGCACACAGAGGCATTGTCCAATCAGACAGCTTGGTGGTGTATGAGTCCGCCCCCTCCCCCAGCCCCCCCTACATCTGCTACGTCACCCTGCCTGGAGGCAGCTGCTTTGGAAACTTCCAGGTAATTATTCACCTTCCAGGTAATTATTCTGCATCCGTTAGGCCAGGGGTGGGCAACCCTGGTCCCCCAGTAGCAGAGATGCTCCTGGGGTTTGCTCCATCCAAACACAGATGTACAAAACTGATTCATTTTAATGAGTCAGGTTTAATGGCCGTAGGAGACCGTGTGCTGGAGGCACTCAGCGTTGCGTGAGTAAGTGCTTAATCTGTTGGCACTTACAGTAGTTCTTGGCATCAGCTCCCAGGCCTATATATGAGCCTTAAATGAAAACACAATTTAGTCCCTGCTTTGCTATTTGAGGTCATGGCACCTAGAAGTATGGACCAAGAGCACAAACCTGGGGAACTTTGAAACAAATTAAAGAGAGCAGCGCTGTGTGAGATCAGCGCTGTGTGCGAGAGCAGCACTGTGTGTGAGAGCAGCACTGTGTGAGATCAGCACTATGTGTGAGAGCAGCACTGTGTGAGATCAGCACTATGTGTGAGAGCAGCACTGTGTGAGAGCAGCACTGTGTGAGAACAGTGCTGTGTGTGAGAGCAGCACTGTGTGAGAGAGCAGCACTGTGTGCGAGAGCAGCACTGTGTGAGAGAGCAGCACTGTGTGTGAGATCAGCACTGTGTGTGAGAGCAGCACTGTGTGAGATCAGCACTATGTGTGAGAGCAGCACTGTGTGAGAACAGTGCTGTGTGTGAGAGCAGCACTGTGTGAGAGAGCAGCACTGTGTGTGAGAGCAGCACTGTGTGTGAGAACAGTGCTGTGTGTGAGAGCAGCGCTGTGTATGAGAACAGTGCTGTGTGTGAGAGCAGCACTGTGTGTGTGAGCAGCACTGTGTGAGAGATCAGCGCTGTGTGTGAGAGCAGCACTGGCTACATGTGCTTCTGATTAGTCAAATTAGGAGGACTCTCCACAAATCAGCTCCTTCTCTCAGTACAGACAGAATGATCCTGAACATGGCCAGGATGAGCCCTGAATAGATTTTTTCTTCTTCTTTGTGTGTTTGTTAGACAGAGTGTGTGTGAGTGTGTCAGTGTGTGTGTGTTATAGTGAGTGTGTGTGTCTGTGTGTGGTTAGTGTGTGTGTGTGTGTGTGTGTGTGTGTGTGTGTGTGCATACATGATGCATGCAGTCCTAAGATTCTCTTTTTGTCATCAGCTATTAGTTTTACGGTTCCATGGTTTAGTTGTGTCTAGCTAGTTACTTGGGACAATCATATGCTATAAGAGGCTTTATTAAATGATGTCACAGTACAGTAGTAAGCTCATCACTTCTTTTTCCAAGTTTGACACAAGCCATAGGTGGGAGGGTGTAAAATGTGCCACATTGAATGCATTGAATATTATTGCCAGGCCCCAGGCCCCCTTGATATAAACTGAACAGACACACAGATAACACACATGCAATTCTTATCTTTTATGTTAGTGGCCCTTACTACTTAAATTAATCGTTTACAGAGGGCAGTGTGTCTAACCATTGACATGAGACAAACCTTCGCCTCATTTGATTTAGCCCAGTTTCAAAAGTATGCCACACTCACAAAGCAGCTCTTGTTTTGTAATGTGATTATTACGCCCAAGTCTAAGCCTCAAACTTCTTGTCGAGTTTCTTATCGTTGGGAATGCAAGGGCCAGGCCTGTGTACTGTAACTTCAACAGAGCGAGAGATGAGGGCATAAACACAGGAGTCCCACAATTCAATTACTCCACATTCGTGTTTAGTGTGCATGTTTACAAGGAGAACCAACTCCAAGTATTTTCCGGGGTGGCAGCTGCCTCTTCAAAGGTTTTCACGCACAAGCGTGTTTGCCTGTGAGAAGCAGTGGCCGTTTGAACAGAAGGTTGCTGCCGTCTTTGATCTGTGGCCCTTGTCCTCGGTGGAACAGAAAAAGCTTACGTTCAGTTCCTCGGCTAGCGTTGTGAGGCTCATTTCTTCCGCCAGCAGTGGCAGAATGATTTGGCCAAGGCGATGTCTTGTGTTTTTACCTCAGCGATCAAAGCGCTTTCTGCTTTCTGCCTCCTCCGTATTCTCCCCACGTGTCCACCGCGGCCGTTTCTTTCTGCTCGTATTGTTCCGCTGGGATCGCCAGTCGCTTTCAATGGCGCCATTGTGACCTGTACAATTGGCTTTTCACCAGCAGCACAAAGCCAAAAGCTGATGTTAACTTCAGAACTGGAGCTGGCCTAATAGAGCGTGCGTGGGGACGGTTACAGAGCTGTAAGCCTGCAGCCAGCTGGTAAACAAAACACGTCATGTGAGCCCTGCAGCTCATCAATCACATGCTTATGCGTGGTGGTTTATGCCACCTATACTCTCCATAAACTCATTCCACTAGCAGTGTGACTGACGTTCAGTAAGTGTGACCTCACAACAATCTGGGAGAATTTAGGAGAACATCATCTCAAATTTAGAGGGATTAATTCATTTTAACCTAATTCATTAATATTTTTTTCCATAGCCAATATCAAGGTAATCATCTCTCTGCAGCATTGCAATATTGTATTTGAGAATGCATGCAAGTATTTTTAATTACATTGTATGCATGCTAATTTGGACAAGTCAACGCCTATAATCTGTGTTTGATTGGTGGTAAATGTTGCAGTTTAGGATAAAGGAGAAATATCAGTGTAAAAATCCAGTAACATTGCAGTTATGTTGCATTCAACTCGATTTGCTCCTGAGAATTTCACACAACCAACAGAGAACAAAGTACCAATCACACTGAAGTATGTGATGCATGACTGCTCCTGGTCCTGCTGACCTTTGACCTGTCCCTCAGTGCTGTTTCACCAAGGCGGAGGCCAGGCGGGACGCGGCCCGGATCGCGCTGATGAACTCGCTCTTCAACGAGCTCCCGACCCGACAGATCACCCCTGAGTTCATCTCACACAGCCTGGAGGAGGCAGCGGCCACGGCGAGTGTGAGCTGCTGATGTGCCTGTGTGTGTGTGTGTGTGTGTGCTCCAGAATAACCTGTGTGTGTGTGTGTGTGCTCCAAAATAACCTGTGTGTGTGTGTGTGTGTGTGTATGTGTGTGTGTGTGTGCTCCAAAATAACCTGTGTGTGTGTGTGTGTGTGTGTGTGTGTGTGGGTGTGTGTGTGTGTGTGGGTGGGTGTGTGTGTATGAGCTCCAAAATAACCTGTGTGTGTGTAAATTACCTAAATTACCTAAATTACCTAAATTACCTAAATTACTTGGAGCTCACACACCTGTGTGTGTGTGTGTGTGTGTGTGTGTGTGTGTGTGTGATGTATGTGAGCTCCGAAATTACCTGTGTGCGTGTGTGTGCCCCAGTAAACATGGTTACCTGTTTGTTACCTGTGAACACAAAAATGCCTTGTTAATGAGAGAGGTCAGTAGAGAAGGGTCAAGCTGACCGGAAGGTGACAGTAATGCAAATAACCACACATTACAACAGTGGTATGCATAAGAACATCTCTGAACACACAATGCGTCAAACATCTAAGGCAGGGGTGTCAAACTCCAGTCCTGGAGGACTGCAGTGTCTGCTGGTTTTTGATGTTTTAGCAAGAATTTCTTGAGTCTTTCATTGGATAAAGAGTCCACACACCTTGTTCTCATGACCTTAATTGGCTGCTGATTGAAAGGAAACCACAAATACCAGCATACACTGCGGCCTTCCAGGACTGGAGTTCGACACCCCGGCTGTAAGGGGATAGGTTACAGCAGCAGGAGTCTAATAAATACCTACTAAAGTGCTCACTGAGTGTATATCAAATAGGAACTGTTTTTTGGGTAAAATATTCATAAGCTACTTACTATACAATGTATCCTTCAGGCCAAAATGGCCAAACCAGCAACACAGGTTCATAAAAACCAACCATACACCTTTCCTGGGTTTGTTCATCTCTAGAAAGGCAGCAAGTTGTTTTTAATGTGATTGCTCACAAATCTGCTTTCTACACTACAACTGAAGGGGGTGTAGACCAGGTGAATTTGGACAACTAAAAATTCAGTTCTCATCAATGAAATGGTGAACTGCAATTTATAATAACAAACATTGGGCATTTTACTTCATACAAACCACTTGTTTGAGTGATAAGGGTACAATATGAAAATATGATTCCAGTCATGTGAAACAGTCCAGCACATTTCTCCATTTTTTTCACATCCAGCGGGGTTAGACATATTTATGTTCTGGGAGCGCAATAGTTAACATGGTGGCGGGCCAGAGAGTACAGAGCGATTTAGTGCCTCTGAGGGAGGGGCAGAGGCCACCCATCCAGCAGTGTGGTCCTGGGAGCACAAAGAGCGGACGCACGATCGCTCAGAGCCCAGCTGTGCCAGAGCCGCACCACACGGCGGTGTACAGCAGTAATTAGCAGGGCCGATGCACACAGAGAAGGTTCAGCTCCCCCTGTCAGTTTTATATGCCAGTTATCTATTAGGTGTCACCGGGGGTAATTGGGATGACAGGGTTGTGTGTGCGCGCGTGTGTGTGGTCTAAGCCCCATATTTTATTTCTTTGTTCCCTCTGTTCCGCCTGATACACATGTATAGGCCACTGACAAAGTGTTTAACAACATCGAACTCATACGAGGAGACAGAAGCCTTTATCTTGTGAAGGTGAACTTTTCTGAAAGCTTAAATAGGGACTTCGGCCTCGTTTGAAATACAGCGATGTCCCTCCGGGCACTGGGAGTAATTCTGCATTGTTCTGCTGGAGTTAAGCTACGTGCTGCTCAGTCTCCGTGAAATGTTAACATTTGCCCGATGTGCAGTGCTCTCTTATGAAACATTACTTCATCAAGAACTTTAAAATATCACAGCCTGGTTAGAGGTGCAGAATGACAGACCCACCCATAATAGGTTAAAATAAGGCATAAACTCTTCAGCTCCAAATAATAAAATGTGTTGCCAATTTTTGAGACTTGCATTTTTCCACCTATTACTTTATATGGCACATAAGGTACACAGAATAATACAAGACCTATAACTAGGCCTATAGGTTGTCAGCCAAGTTAATAGTTATTTATGTTTTATGTTTATTTGTTTTTTTCTTTTTTGTTCACACGTATTAGGGCTGCATAAGCGACGCCTCGGATCCAAGCACAAGCATAGGTGCCTACTGCCTTATGTTGGAATCCAACCTAGGAAAAACCATGCTGGAGTTTCAGGTAAGGGAACATTACTGCCAACGTCATACATACAGCCTAGAAGTTTCTACAGCTGGTTAATGATCACGTGTTAGTTTAGTCTTCAGTACAGTCAGAATTTTAGTTTAACCAACATTTCATTCCCATGAAAATGACCAGGAGGAGCTAATTACAGCTGTGATTGTCAATTGTATTATTCGTGAATTTAACAAAAGATTAAGATATAAGAGTTCCAGAATCATCATGTTGTGGGGAAAAATATTGTTTGACTGGAATAAGATAGCACCACCTGCAATGCATTTTGCATTTCTGACAGTAACACTGATACTCTCCGCTCTTGTAATTTGCCTTGGATAAGACTGTAATGTAATGGATCCACTGTAGGCTATTAATAAGTTATTGATATCTGAAACAAACTGTACTGTAACTACCTTTCAGAATATAACTTATTTAAAATTATTTGACCAACTTGTCACTTTTAAATAATAAGATATTCTTATGTGAAATTCATGTTCAGGTCCAAATTTATTCAATTTGGGGTAAAGTGCATTCAAGAAAGGAAAAAGTGTATTTCACTGTACAAATAGTCAACATTTCCTGCCATAAAAGTAATGGCCAGCTCCATTCATACTCTGTTGCTTGAGAAGAACATGAGCAGACAGTAATACAGTACAGTAATACAGTAAGGATCAGGCTGTGAAATGCCCTCTGGTTTAAACTTGTGTTTAAATAAGTTATATGTAATTAGTTGGAAGGGAGCAGCCGATACCCCACCATTTACATTCAGTCTAAACTAAACCAGTGTTCATGGAATACATCCAAAATATACACCCCCAAGTCTGTAGTGGGGAAATCTAATGAAGTGTTAGGGTCATTTAAAATGACACCTGCTACGCAGCTATGTTAGTATCATGAGTAGATTTGGATTGTAGGTAAATCATCCTTCAAACAACACTACCCCAGGATAAGATTTTCGAGTTTCTTGGACTTATCTTGAAAAATAACAGTTCCCTGAATGTGATGAGATGCTGGAGTCCATCCACATGTGCATTTCATTGTGTTGACAATCTAAAATGTTTGGCTAAATTCCACTAAGATAGAATTTATAAAATTACATTTCAACAGGGATCAAGGTGAATCATTACAAATATATAAAGTTATAAACAACTTTGATTTTTTTGTGTAATATAGCTTCATATTAAGTGAGCCAGATGACAGAATATTTTTGCTGGATACAGTAATGTGGCTGTTTGGAATATATTTTCTCTGACTTGATTATATGTTACACTCAAAAATCATGTATTTCTCTCTCCCTGCTAATGTTTAGGAGATAATGACCGTGTTCCAGCTTCTGCACTGGAATGGAACGCTGAAGGTCTTTCGAGAAAGAAAGTGTTCTCGCCAGGTAAAAATATTTTTGAATGAGGAATTCTTTTTCATTGTGTAATTACTATGAAAATCTTATGAGGTCATCTTTCCAACCTAGAGTAAAGGCAATAGCTCTTTTTGTCTTTAGAAAATTTGCAGCCACTGGAAACACAGTGATACATAAAGCGTACAATAAATACATAAAGCACATAAAGCTACACGATAACTATCTCTCTCTAACATTATTGATTTTCATCACAAAATGGCTGCCAAACATCACAGTTCAGAGCCTCGGCGCTAATCCCCCTGTGCTTCCCTCCACACAGGAAGTGATCTCGTACTACTCCCAGCATGCTCTGGACGAGTACACGCGGAGCCACATGGCGCTGGACTGGCTGGTGCGGGAGCGGCAGGGCCCGGGATCGATCTCCCAGGAGCTGCAGCTGGCCCTGAGGGAGCTGGGGGAGGCACGGAGGAGCGGGAGGGAGCTGCGCTTCTACAAGGAGAAGAAGGAGATCCTGAGCCTGGCGCTCTGCCAGGCCTACAGCCAGGAGCAAGAGGGGGGAGCGCAGGAGGCGCGGTGGGCCGAGTCAGACCGTGATTACACCGACACTGACCATGTTTATAATGAGACTGACCACGTTGACACCGACACTGACCACGTTTACAATGAGACTGACCACGATGACATTTACGCTGAGACTGACCACGCCCATGTTTACGCCGAAACAGACCACGCCCAGGATGAAGGACAGAACTTGAGTGAGGACCAACCGGTCGAGCTGGATGCCAGCCTTGTTTACAGCCATGACAAAAACCAGAGATCAAGAGAGAGTTAGTACTGCTATTCACACCACAGACATACTCCCGTAAAGTCTAACTAACATAGATGAGGCCATCCCATACAAAACCTTGAACTGACTGGCTTTTCCACGATCACAGTTTTGTCTGCATTCAGGTCGCCCCTCTCAACTCACATTCTTAAAGTGCTTTACTCTGAAGGGGGAGTGGCTTGCTTTAACCACCGTCAATGTATAGCCTACTCCAGCATGATGGAGCCAGTTTAACCAGAATGCTCATTATCAGCTGAAGTGAAGTGGCAGAGGCTCATTTAGCCACTAATACTGAGGGATGTTTCACAGCTGGATATACATAACTATTTTCCCATCCAGCAGTGTCCAGGGTTAGCCAGCCATATGTATGTGCTCCTGTTCAGCAGAGGAATGCAGTGTCTCAGTCAAAATACAGCATGTACTACAGCATTATGGGCAAAGAACACTTCATAAATCACTTTTGGATTTCTCTCCAACTGCTAAATAGTTTCTAATCCTACTCCAAAGAGATCCTGCATTAGGCACTGCCCACACTGGTATTTCCCAAATAAACTGTCCAAGTCCTGCCATGTTGGCATTCGTATTTCCACAATATACAGAAACATACCACCTTTCGTCTATCTTGATCACACCTACATATTGTCATCTGTAATATAAACATTTTTGAAAGACAATATTTTGTTAGAACAATCAATGGGCTGCAAAGAATCTACACTGCTGTTCCTCTGAACACTTTTTTTTTTCTTTTTTTTTTACTGAATCTCAAAGGGAAGGTGTAAATGGAGTGTTAACATTTTTGTCTATATTTGTAAATAAAGCTTTATAGTGTGTGTCTTTTTGAATACAGTATGTCATTGTCATAAAATAAATATACCCACAGATAAGGTATTGCAATTTGGTCTGTAATTATTATGAAGTACTGGAAAATGGTACCATAACCCTGAACCACGTTCAGCAGTGGCCTGAGAGAACACTTCCTGGCTCTTCATCCCAAGCAGTGCAGTTCTTGTGTATGTGCAGATTGAGTGGGGTTGTTTGGGTCCAGAACAAGCGGCCTGCTCATAGCACAAGAAAGAACAGTACAGTCATATGATACGACAATACAGTACACAAGAGCCCAGGGGCTTACTGAACACTAATGTAATGTGAATAAATTGCTTACAGAGAAAAAGGATGACTAAAATATTGAGAAATACTGAAATGCAAGCGCAATCTCTATTTGATTAAAGCCCCCCAATATCTAGACATGCTTTCTTGTATTTTTGCCCTTTTATAAAAACTATCATTCTCAAATATTATTCCAACCAGCACTGACAATGTATATTTTGAATGGAACATGCATTTTTCATTATTTCATGCTCTGATTGACATTCAAATATACAGTAGATTACATGAGAGATCTGTTATGCTGCCAAATGGTTCGTTAAATCAGTGTAAGAGATTACCCCCAGTCAGTTTGATCCTCAATTTATTTCAATGATTTCTTAACAATATGTGCAATAATAAAACCATAAGACCACCTCTTACAGTATGTTGAAAATCTGAAATTAATGGGAAACCAGTCATTTAACTCAATTTTCATCATCTTTATTTTAATAAGTAACTTAAACTGGAGCCCTTCTTTCATAACATGAATTTTTTTTTTAAATCCCTTCACAATCCTATGACACAAATACTTTGTTGTGCTAGCTGTTTCTATATAGCAGTAGATGTGGAGATGGGGGACATAGTATACTGAACTAAGCTGGTTTGGCTAAGCTTTGTGTGCCAGGCACAAACCTGGATTGCTATGCTGTTAGCAGGTTACATAGACTAAACTCCTGAAGAGGCTAAAGAAAGTGAACTATATGCAGGGTAGAATTGCCTACGTCAGCAACCAAAGAACAAAATAAATGTCATTAAAATGCATATCACTGAATTAACACCCTGAAGGAGCATTTAGGCCCCAGTGTTGACATCTCACATCAACATCAGTACATTGCTCGCTTTTGAGAGTGCTGTGACTATCTGTACATTTGTAAAGTGTGCTGCAGAAGGAAAAAGGTTGGGTCTTTGGTTAAGAGGTGAAATACACAGATTCTATGGATTTAGGGAACTTTTTGTGAATAACTAATTGAGGCACGATCACATGAGACATGGAACACAGAATGCAGACAAATTATTCATCAAAGTTAGTTTTTAATCTAAATACAAGCATTTGTTTTATGGTCTTTTGAAGGTTCATGAAATAACCATGTAACCTGTTTTCTCGGCCAGGTTTATTTATGGACACAAACATGTCTTCACCAACTACATTGAGAAATATTTAGATTCAATTAAAATAAATGCTAACTTCACACCATCTGCTGAAGTAATATTAATACCCATATTTGTTCTTTATAAATTTGGACTTTTGGTTGGTAAAATCATGGCTAGGAATGACATAAAAACTGTAAATGATCTTCAGCAGGTAAGTACCAATATGTGGTATTTTTTTGGAATTGAAGCTACTAACTTTCTCATGCTTCTTCAGTCTAATATCTTGTGTAGTACTTCACTGCCACACTATGCAATGCACAGGTCTAAGTAACATTACACTTCAACTGAGGCAAGCTATTTCATTGTCCAACCTAAACGGCGAACTCTCGTTTGACGCCAAAAAAAAGACTTCGCTTTCTCCTGTATGATCCTTCTCGTGACCCGTTGAAAGAGAAAGGGAGGAGAACTCGTCATGTGACTTTAATTGCGATCGAGTTCCTGGAACAAAACAAAACAAACAGAATGGCAAGTGTCAACCCAAAGGAGACGTGTATGCGCTAGCCACATTTGCTTGAACTGTATTTGGTATGGCGCTTATCGTATTTTAACTGTGGATAACATGTTATGGTTAATAAGTGAATGTTACATGACTGACATAGCTAACAATGCTTTGTCTTTAACGTTTGCTCGCAAACCAACGCTGGTTATTTAAACGGGAACTTGGCTAGCTAACATAACATAGCTGACATTAGATTAGGTAAATAAACAGCTAGCTAGTTGCTTAACCCTGACAACTAAACAAGCTCGTTACTACTTTAGGTAGAAGCTATAGACTTGAAAGGTTATTGAATAACGTTAACTAACCCTATCCAGTTTATGTTTATATATGATGAGCTTATGTTGTCTTTTGTTGTCTGCTGATAATGCGATGGCAGCATATCCCATCTAGCTAGCTAAAATAACTAATGTTTTCCTTTATTGTAAAATATTGCACAGTTGTTAAACTTGTCATCGTAGCTGACTGTCTTAATTAATAACGTTAACGTATTTGTCTTTTGTTGTTCTTACTGAGTTAGCTACCTGGATAAGTAGCTAGCTAGCTAATTAAATGATATTAATGAGCCTCCGTTTCTTTGGCTGAAATATTATGTAACGGTAATACTCCTAGCAAGTCACTTGCACCAATGCAATCCGTGGCTGTAACGTGAAACCAAGCTGTACAGCGATGAAGTGAAAGTTTGCATGTAAATATACGTATTTCAGTATGATATTTCGTGTTAAGTGAGTCGCTGCTCCAGTGTTTTACACAAGGTAACTTTAGAAAAAAAAGCGATTCCATTGTCAGAGACATTCGCCTGGTACGGAGTGGCCGAAGCCTAACCCTGGTGTAAAATCCAGCGATGACCAGCTACCAGCTGTTTCAAAACATAGCTCTGGATAAGGGCGTCTGCCAAATGCCATTAATGTAATGTAATGTAATGTAATAGCTTGAGCTGGTGTAACATGTCTAACTTCTTTCGGCAGGAATGTCTAAGGTACTGCATGAATATTAATAGTAAAATACCTCGATACATTTCTTTGAATAATCTACATCAAACTTCTGTCCCTACAGACTATGAATAGCTGAAGAGGAAAAAGCATTCTGACGTCAGAAAAGTACCTGAGACGCTGGACTGGCAGTTGTCATGAGAATACATACGCAAAGATGGCGGAAGCGGTGAGACCCAAGAAAACCAAGTCAAAACACAGGCAGAAGTCCCAGGTAACGGCCACGCTGTTTGCAAATGCAGTTCTGGTTTGAACTGGTAACTACGGCTTGTAAAAAAAATAAAATAAAAGAAACCATAAACCATATAGTGTCGTTGCTAAGTGCTGGGCTGAGGGAATTAATAATATTATATGCATGTTGTCTGTATTCCTACCAACATAAATAATTATTTGCAATACACGGTTCAAGTATGTGCTGACCCCAGTGTATGGGCTTTTAGTTTACTCATTTACAGCTAAATAAATGTTCTCATGATTTATTTCAAGATAACCCATTTGAGATTTTAATATTTTATGTGATACTCTACCAATTACTTTATTGTCAGTAAGACCTAACTTCAGATTCTGAAATGCTTATTTGTCATTCACAATCTGTTAGTTGAGAAATATGTGCTTGTAAAGGCACTTTACTGAAATATTGAAATGTTTCCCTTGTCACTGTGTCAATTGAGGTTAAAAAGTAGGCCAAAAGTCAGTTCTGCAGGTTTGGCCTCATTCGAGGTAGCTTACTTAACACCTGTGATGTCTAATAATTTAAACTTTTAAATTATGATACTTTCAGCTTTTTTGTTGATGAAAGCATGCATCTCGTATAAAGTCAGTTTGCAATACTTTTGCTGTTTTTATTTTTAATTCCAAGGAGAGAAAGCAGAAAGAGGTTGATGGTGGTAGGAGAGCAGGGCAGCTAGCGCCTCTTCCTGTGGCCCCCCTGCGACTCAAACGGATAAGAGCCCCCCAGCCCAGCGATAACTTCACCGACATCCCCCTGAGCCTCACGATCAATGACCCCCCCGCTGTGGAGCCGAAGGGCCTATCCCACAGTGCACTGCAGTTATCAAACCCGGCTGGAGCGGAGAGAGAGGATAGCGGGGGGGCGAGCGAGGAGATCACAGGGACTCTCCCTGGAAAAGGGGGCTCACTCCAGCCCACGGACAGTGTTGAGGCCAGGCCTGAAAACACTGAAGATGATGTCATCAACGAGGAGCCACCTAAGCCATTGCAGCCGGAGCTCTATGAGGAGAAGGCCTTGGACTACAAGTTTGACCTGTCTGAGAAGGCCTTGGACTACAAGTTTGACCTGTCTGAGAAGGCCTTGGACTACAAATTTGGCTCATCTGAGAAGATGGCCCCAGAATCCAGCGTTACTCCTCGTCTGTACCCCTCCCTCCCGGCCCCCTCCTCGGAGCCCCAGCTCCTTGTGGTGGAGGAGGATGAGTGCCCCTCTGGCTGTGAGCTGGTGGACCCCTCCCTGGTCCCCAGGATGGGTGCGGCTCTAAAAGATCCAGAGACGAGAGCCCCGGCGGTGCTGTGCCTGGCTGAGCAGGAGTCCTCTCCGCCCAGCCTGGTGCCCGTGGCCCTGGCCCCCCCAGAGCAGCCGCTGGGGAGGCTGTACCCGGAGCTGCCCCAGGCCCAGCCCAGCCCGGCCGTGCAGGCCTTCACGCGGGAGCAGCTGCGGCTGTGGGAGCCGGGGTCCTGGCTGGAGAACGTGGAGCTCCACGCCGGAGAGTTTGAGGGAGCGGCGTACCAGGACGGCCACGAGCTGCACGAGCTCCTGCTGAATTACTGGCGCTGCCGCAAGCAGCTGACCCAGGCCCACACCGAGCTGCAGGCCGCCAACTCCGACTGCAGGAGCGCCCAGAACCGCCTCTGGAGCTTCCGCGACGAGCAGCTCACCCTGCAGGTGAGGAGGCTTCTCATTGGACGATGAGCCCTGGAAGGAAGTGAACCCACAAAGGGTCACCTAAGGGTCACATTCTTCTGAACATATAAACCGTCTCTGAAACAGCTTACTGGCCCAGTACAGAGTATACAAGTTGTGTACAGTAGTATGCAAGTGTATGATTCATACTTACATTGACTATTTAAGGTGGGTAGTGACCCAATTGGCTTTCTTTGCTGCTGTTATCTACACAACGTCATTCATCTTTTATTCAGTGGGATGCCTATCACGTATACTTTATGCATCATAGATTTATGTAGTTGGATATGAATGTAATTCAGTGTACTTTGTTAACAGTTCAACAGTGATGTCTCAATGCTCTGTTTAAAATGTGGCCATCTCATTAAGTCCTTAATTAATTTCCAATTAGTACAACATCTAGCCTTTTGCTATCTTGGAATTAAGTGCATAGTCTCATTTTCATGAACTCTGTCCCATGCAGGGCTTGTGTGCGGACCAGGCCAAGGTGTGTGGTTACCACCGCTTCCAGCAGGTGGCGCTAAAGGAGGGTGTGGTGGGGGAGTTGAAGCTCCTGTTCGAGACCAGAGCAGAGCTGCTTCACCAGACGCTGGCGCTACACGCCTACACTACCATGCTGTCCCGCCTGCAGGTGGAGTCCTACCTGTACCGTCTACTGAGCGCCAACCCGGCAACCAGGAGCGCCGGTGTACAGGAGTCAAACATGGGTGAGACAGGACAAACACAGTGACCGTTTAACTCAAATTACACTCTAAACCAGGAGTGCCAGTGTACAGGAGTCAAACATGGGTGAGACAGGACAAACACAGTGACCGTTTAACTCAAATTACACTCTAAACCAGGAGCGCCAGTGTACAGGAGTCAAACATGGGTGAGACAGGGCTAAAACTGTGGCCGTTTAACTGCTTACACTCTAAACCAGGAGCACCAGTGTACAGGAGTCTAACATGGGTGAGACAGGGCTAACACAGTGACTGTTTAACTGCTTACTCTAAACCAGGAGCAGCAATGTACAGGACTTTAACATGGGTGAGACAGCGCTAACACAGTGACTGTTTAACTGCTTACTCTAAACCAGGAGCACCAGTGTACAGGAGTCTAACATGGGTGAGACAGGGCTAACACATTGACTGTTTCACTGCTTACTCTAAACCAGGAGCGCCGGTGTTCAGGAGTCAAACATGGGTGAGACAGTGCTAACACATTGACTGTTTCACTGCTTACTCTAAACCAGGAGCGTCGGTGTTCAGGAGTCAAACATGGGTGAGACAGGGCTAAAACAGTGACTGTTTAACTGCTTACTCTAAACCAGGAGCACCAGCGTACAGGAGTCTAACATGGGTGAGACAGGGCTAACACATTGACTGTTTCACTGCTTACTCTAAACCAGGAGCGCCGGTGTTCAGGAGTCAAACATGGGTGAGACAGGGCTAAAACAGTGACTGTTTAACTGCTTACTCTAAACCAGGAGCACCAGCGTACAGGAGGCAAACATTAATGGCATTTAGCAGACGATCTTATCCAGAGCGATGTACAAGAAAGTGCAAAGTGCATACCCATAACCAGGGATAAGTGCGCTGAAAGACCCTAGAGGGACGTACAATTTCAACTGCTACCTGCACAACAAAGATAAGGACCATGGCCTATTTGATCATCGGATGTTTTTTTATTTATTTTTTTATTTTTATTTTTTATTGTAATGCCGCAACACGCACATGTATGAACAAACCGCTTACCTAGCCAAACACTGCTTACCTAGCCAAACAAACAGCCACAACATGGGTGAGACAGCGCTAACACGGTGACCGTTTAACTCAAATTACACTCTAAACCAGGAGCACCGGTGTACAGGAGTCTTAACATGGGTGAGACAGCGCTAACACAGTGACTGTTTCACTGCTTACTCTAAACCAGGAGCACCAGTGTACAGGAGTCTAACATGGATGAGACACTGCCAACGTTTTCACTTTTACTCAAATGACACTCTAACAAGTGCAGGCATACAGGCCTTCAATTTAGGTGAGACAGGGCAAACGCTGTAACTTTCACTTTTACTCTTGTTATACTCTACCTAAACCGTTACACTACGTCCGTTTGCTGGATTTTTGTTCATTTACTCAGCAGATCTGAGTACTCTGCTTATCTACCTTGCAGCTGTTTGTATGCGAGTGTTTTGACTGAAGCAGTGCGTGCGAGTTCTCTGACCCTCTCTCCCTGCGGTGTGGCTCTGTGTGTGTGTTTCTGCAGACCCATCCGAGCCAAAGCCCCAGCCCTCATCCCTGCAGCCGCTGAAGGAGAGCATCAGTGTGCTGTTCAGCTTCACACGCAGAGTCCTGGATGACGCTCAGTTCCAGAGCGACGTGCACCTGTGGCTGCAGAGGCTGGTAATGCTCCCCACAAACCGGCAGCGAAGGCTGGGCCATATGGCCAACGTATCATATCATGTATCATATCATTTCTATGGTATAACGGTACTTGGTTTTCCAGTAACAATTATAAGAAGTAAACTGAAATATACTGCAACTTTAGAAAAATGTATTGCTTGTAATGTTTTTTTAATTACATGGCGTGACTTTTATTTGAAACAGAAAATTTACATAGGAAATTATTTATCATACAATGTGCAATTTCTGATTATCATTGGATTATAAACAATAGAATATCCTTGACAGCGGAATTGTAAAACTGCAGACTGTTGCATATCACTAAGAATAAAGTATACCAAGTATACCGAGCACAGTTCATGAGCTGGAAGATTAGACCAGACAGCTGAGGCAACACTATTACTTGGGACCAGTAGATATTACAGATAATGTACATTTTATGTTGATCTAATTTGGCAAATGCTAAATTACACGGACGTTCCATGGTTGTTCAGTGCAGTGTACTAATTCTTGTTATGAAGCCTTAAATGTCTCTTATTTAATAGGTAGATTGTTGCATTCATATACACCTGGGCAATGGCAGCCATTTTGCGGCAGAATGGTCATCCTACATCAGCTGAGGTATCATTTTTAAGCCAATTGAATCAGGCGATGATTAGGTGGTAGATTGAAAGAGCCAGGTTGGGATTGCCTCCTGCTGGCCCATCAACACCACTTCCAGCAACTTTATTTTCCAAGGAGGTCTCCCAACTACTAACCGAACACACACCTGCTTAGCTTCAGACATTCAGCAGGAGCAGGGTGCATGGTGGTGCTGTAGCTGCTGGCTAAATACTTAATGACATTAAACTTGTTAATGGCAGCATGTGGTATGATCTCACTGTAGTTCCTGTAGCGCTGAAAGGTATGACCGCTTGGCCACACACAGAGGCCGCACACACAAACATCAGCCACCATTTTGAATGAAGAATCCTAAAGCCCAATTCAGACACATTTGTCTGCCATTCTTTTGTTGAATTTTATTTTACTTGCTTTGCTCTCAATGTCTTATTGTCAGTAAGCACATGCAGGACTATATACAATGACATCCCTGCTTGTATATGTTTGACCCTGTATAGCTGTGTTTGTACCTGTATGGGCGTGTTGACTCTGTATTGACTGTGACGTTGTGTTGACAGTGACTGTGTGTGTTTTAGGTGTCTGTCCTGCACAGGGTGGGCTCATCTGGAGACCACCTGTACCTCCTCAGCCACCTCCTGCACTGCCCTGCAGGCGTGGGGAAATGGGCTGCTCCCTTCCTGCAGGTGTGGCATGATGACCTTACAAATAGCAATTACTGCTAACGTTCTTACTGCTAACGCTCTTATTGCTAAAACTCTTACTGCTAATGCTGTTATGGCTAATGCCCTTACTGCTAACAGTGTTACTGCTAACACCCTTACTGCTAACACTGTTATGACTAACGCCCTTATTGCTAACACTTATGTCTAACGCCCTTACTGCCAACACTTATGGCTAACGCCTTTACTGCTAACACTGTTATGGCTAACGCCCCTTACTGCTAACACTTATGGCTAACACCTTTACTGCTAACACTGTTATGGCTAATTCCCTCACTGCTAACACTGTTACTGCTAATGCCCTTACTGCTGATGCCCTTACTGGTAACACTGTTATGGCTAACACCCTTACTGCTAACACTGTTATGGCTAACGCCCTTACTGCTAACACTCTTATGGCTAACGCCCTTACTGCTAATGCCCTTACAGCTAAAACTGTTACTGTGAGCAACCTAACTGCTAACACTGTTACTGCTAACACCCTTACTGCTTCCAAAGATGCAGCAGTATATACCAGTAGAACATGGGCCACCAGTAATCCTACAATCGAGGAAGGCTTGCAAAAATGTATGGATTGTGTATTAGAAAATATTACGATAATGTTGAATGGAAGTGTGGATGTTGTTTTGTAGATCAAAGTCCTGGATAACCCCTCTGGTGTGTTCCACTTCATGCAAGCTCTGGCCATCCTGATGTCTCCTGTCAGGTGAGGAACATCACAGAAGGTTCTGCAGGACGAGGTGTCCTGTGTGTGTGTCAGTGTATGTGTGTATGTACGTTTGTGCTTGTGTGTGTGGGACTCATTCATGGTGTTTTGGACCCCAGGAACCGGGCGGACTTCCTGTGCCACATGAAGCCATGTGAGCCCAAGAGTAGCTCCACTGGCCAGTCCGGTCCCGGCTCGGGGAACTGGACTCTGGTTGACGAAGGCGGGGAGGAGGTGAGAATCTGGGGGAGTTCTGCATCCCAGGAACTGTTTACTGCTTTCCAGAACTTTCCAGAACCAGTTCAGTGCCTTCCAGAACCAGTTTACTGCCTTTTTCAAACCTCCCAAAACCAGTTTATTGCCTTCCAAAACCAGTTTACTGCCAGCCAGAACCTTCCCAAACCTGTTTACTCACAAGCATTTTAAAGAAGAGACATTAACCTTCAAAGAAATGTGCTTATAATAAACTGGTATAATGTCCAAAAACTGAAGGACTCCTATAAGATTATTTAACCAACTTTGTTACAATTATGACTTCATTGGAATGTCTACTTCTAGTTTATGGGGAATTACCTTTCATTTGATACATCATATGCTGTTATCTTGTGAATTTAATGTTTGTTTATGGTATAAACAGTTAACTGCATATTATTTGAAATGACTGCATATTATTTTAAATGAATCATGAACTTTATTAGCATTGCTTTTTCAGAATTATAGAAAACCCTTGAAATATTGACTGCCTCTTCTTGTTGGATCTCAGTTAGCCTGTATCTCTCCCCACCAGGATGAGGACCCAGAGACCAGCTGGCTGCTTCTATCAGAGGACGACCTCATCATTCTCTTCTCCCAGTTCCCGTTCGACGAGCTCTTCAAACATCTTCTTGGGATGACCTCCAAAGGTATCATCAAAAATACCTGGGACCGCTTTCAGAATGTCTGCCTCTTTCTACTTTACATCAAACACTCTGTCCCTAGATCATCAACCCTAATGTTATACCATTAGAACCTTTTTTTGTTCAACAACTTAAATACTGACCTTGATGGTTTAGATCAGCGCTAGCATTAGGTACACTTTGGGAGGATAAGGCGAGCACTGCTGGGCTGAAGGGCCTGTTCTTGTCATTATGTTATGTAGATACACCAAGCAGAAACCAAGAGTATTTTGTCTTCAATGTAGTAAACAGTTTCTGGTTGAGGAAGTCAACTCCGTAACTCTGATTGTGCAATATGTAGCCTACTCAGCTGAAACCTTTGTCCTAACAGAATGAAAGATGTTGCTTTTTAAACTGGTGCAGAGCAGCAAGAATGTCTAGCATTCTGAAAGATTGTGTCTGAGTGGAAGAATCAAAATGGCGGCACCAAAGGAACAAAAGGTGACTATTTCCCTTCTCCCTGTTGGGCAGGTATCTACCAGCCCCAGGCCACCACCAGCCAGAAGATGATGAAGATTTTTGCTTTCGCCTCTTCACTGGTGGAGCTGTTAGCTGTGGGCCTGCAGACGTACAACAGAGCCCGCTACAGGCAGTTTGTGAAGCGAATCGGTCACATGATAAGGTTTGTTTGTCTTGTAATTCCAGGCAGGAGAGGTGCTGTTTTGTCTTAACCCTTTAAGTCCCAAGCCCAATATTAAGTGACTCCAACAATATCCCAAGGGGTTTTGGCTTTGGTTGAGAAAATTGAGAAAGTTCAGAACAGTTAATGAGCTTTTAATAGGGGCTCATAACAATAGTATCGCTGTCATTTTTATTGGTTGAAAACGTATAAGGTTGAGAATGCCATATGGCACGATTGGGATTTTATGGTAGTTACACTTCTGTGCCATATGGCACTCTTGGGACTGAAAGCATTAAAACGCAATCACTGCTATGTTTTGGGGAAAGGGGGATGGAAAAATGTATAAATATAGAGCTTGAAATGGATAACAATGGTTACAAATGGTTAAAATTCCAATCAACACAACAAAATCAAGTCAGAAGACCTTCCAACTGACTTGCGGATGTTCATCCATCCAAATACTCTTCCTAAGCTATCATTGATCATCAAGTTGCACAATGTGCTTTTGAGTGAGAGATCTATAACAGGCTAGCTAAGGCTAATGCTAGCCCACCTCTACTCTGACAGGATGACCTTGTGCTATGTGAGTGACCACTGGGCCCAGTACGTCAGCCTGACTGGGGTTTCCCGGGCCACAGTGAAGGAGCAGTCCTTCTCCATGGAGAAGCTGCAGGTGGAGTTTGACCAACTGTTCCTCAGGGCGGTGCTACATGTGCTGGGGGCCAAGAGGTGAGGTGGAGGCGGGGGGATATGAGCTGGGTGCTGGATAATGTTGGGAATAAGTTCCTGTTATGGAATCTAGTTGGAACCAGTGAAGCAACACATTGACGACCACTTTTCAATTGAAAAGCTTTACTACAATGCGCAAAGGCATGTGTCCAACAAGCCTTCAGAATCTGAAACCACAAGTGAGGGTTTAAGTAGCCAGCTCAGAGTTGTAACAGATGTCTGTGTGTGTCTGTGTAGATGTGTCAAAATGAAGGTAAACCAAAAACAACTGAATCAGAGTAAAACAGTGTGATAAACCTAAACTTAATAGTTCAAACCTATCAGTATGAAGTAAAGGGAAGGAAAAATGTTGGTTATGAACCAACAGGTATGAGGAGATTCTTCATTTCTCATGGGTTTAGAACACCCAGCATATGAACCCACATTGACCTATGACTCAAGGACTCAAGGACTCAAAGAAAGGTCCTTAACCATAAGCCCACTGGAGTCTCTTAGGGGTGTAGTGTTACCACATTAGCAGTGTTGACCCATTAGCAAATTAGCAGTACACTAGCAATGTTGACTCATTAGAGTGTTAGCAGGGCTGACTCCCGGTGTTGCTTTGACTCGGCAGGCTGGGGATCTGGCTCTTCATGTCGGAGATGCCGTACGGTACCCTCTCCAGTGCCATGCTGTGGAAGATCTTCTACATAATGCAGTGCGCTGAAACCGAGGGCCTGGACCAGCTGTGCTCCAGCCTGAGTACTGACACCTGCATCCAGAGACTGAGGGGTGAGTCTGGCTCACTGCCGGCCTGCCTCCTCAGAACACACCCGCCAGTCCAGGGGTCTCCACGGGGGTAATAACGGGGTGTAAGGTTCCTATTGGCAGGGCTATGTTTCGTTTCTGCAGTCATTTGAAAGAGGATAAGCTTTGTTGACTCTTTAGCACGTTAGCAGTGACTTGTTAGCAGTGTTTACTCGTTAGCACGTTAGCAGGGTTGACTCAGTAGCGTTTGGCCCACTGGTGCCCTGCACACCTGTCAGTCCAGGACACTCCAGCAGTCTCTGGGCGGTAATAACAGGGTGTAAAGGACCCCAAGAGCGCTTATTTAAATAACCCACACATCCAACTTCTAGCAGGTTCCGATTGGCAGGGCTATGTTCAGTTTGTACAGTCATCTGAAAGGGGATATGCTTCTTACTAAGGTTTATTTGTCTGACATGCCCATATAGGAGATTGACAAACAGACCACCCACTCATTTTGGCCTGGTTTTTGGAAGGGTCTGATCTTCCACAAATTCTGAGAAAAGGTTGTGTAATAACACATTTTTGGCTGTGACTACAGCCGGGGTGTCAAATTCAGGCCTTGGAGGGCCCCTGTTTTTAATGGGGGTTTTTTAAAGGGTTTTTTCCACTCTCAAAGCTAGTTGAGGTCTTTGACACAAAGCTCAGTCAGGCACTTAAATGACCTGCCTGAAAAAACCTGTAGAAACTGGAATCAGCCCAGAAATGATCATGTCTTTCACCTACTCTCCTACTCAGTCACTCACAGAGTGAAGCCAGTTAGAACATTGTACTACATAAAGGAAGGAAGCTTAAATAAGTAGACACATCTTAATCACCAAGTTATTTTACGCACTGCAAATGCTTCAGTATAGTAGGTTTACTTTTTATCGATGGGAGTACACATACATGCTATTATGTCAACCTTTCATCACCATATAGAGCAGTATCTTTTACTCTGTCCTGCTCAAGTTAATCAGCTGCTATCAACTTTAGTGATGTATTATAACCGGGGCACACGCACTGTTTGTAGAACTACAGTAGTGTTATTAACTCCGTTATGGCAAACTAACCCACATTGGGCCCGTTCAGCAGTCATGTGACCGTGGTGTAACTGTATGTGTCCAATCAGAGCCGGCGCAGCAGGAGAGTTTTGAGCGCTGGCTGTCTGAGATAAACAGCTCCGACGGGATCTGTCTGCTGACCGCCTTCGCCCACATGGCCCAGCCCAAACGCACCGACGCTGACCCAGAGTTCGTCAGGACCATCGTGCTGCAGATATACCAGGTACAGTGTTCAGAGGCTCAGATAAACACACCAAATGAGGTAAAAATGAGATTTAAATGCTCAAATTTACACACACCAAACGAGTTACGAGTGATGCAAAACCTAGGTCAAATATGTAGTTGTTTTAGAGTCAAATACTTTGGTGTGCTCAATTGATTGCCTGGTGCAATTAATCCAACCAAGAGGACCAGTTGGCGGGGTTTGTATGAGTGTTGAGTATTATATAGGTTCCGATACACCAGACATAAAAAAGTTATGCATAAAAAAGTTTTTGAAAACAATTACATATTTTACTCAGGTCTGCAGTGTTTGAATGTTTTATTCAAATGCTCAAATTTACATATGCTACGCTTTATACACTAAGCAAGGGGAAATATTGAAGGAAGATATTTCACAGGCATTTCCATCATTTCCATTTTAATGCCAGAGTTGCTTTGTCCATCAAACTGCAGCCTGTATGCTCCAGGGCTTAGATTTCTTATGTTAGCTGTAGACAGAGCGAATCTCCTGTTTTTCAGGGTTAGCTGTATCCTGTTATTAGGTCTTACTGCTGCACACGAGACATTACAGTCCTGTCAGAGCTGCCCAGACCTGTTTACACTGTTACCCTGGGGACTTGTCTTCTGCCATCTGGTCTTTCATTTGCAGTTCTGGGTTAAATCGCAAAGAAAACACACCTGAAACATCTTGAAACAAACAAGTCGATGGTCCACACTGCACAAACCACAAATAAAAATTTAGTTTTATATTGAGAATCTTATTTACTAAATCTGTCAGTGGAATAAGAAAATAAATGTCACTTGTTTATCAAACATTAACTTAAATGAAGCTGATTTTAAGCAAAAGTTCTTAAGAAAAAGAAAAGATCTTAAGTCTTATTACAAGACTGAAACACTAATTAAGACCGACTTTTTGCTGTGCCATCCTAGAGAAACTGAGGCTCTGTCTCTCCATCTCTAGGTGTCCTATGTTAGTGTGGCAACGAGAGAGACCTTCTCTAAGGTGGGGAGGGAGCTGCTGGCTGCCATAGCAACCGCCCACCCCCACATCATATCCGTACTGCTGGAGAGACTGCGGGAGACCATCGATAAAGTGGGCATGGTGCGTCCATCTCAAACACTCACTAAACGTTAAGTATGCACTGCTTTTCACTGGCCGGTGATGTAATATTGACTGTTCTATATTGTATTACTGGTCAGTGAAAACCCAAATGACCTAACCCCCAAATTACCTAACCCCACTGTTCCAGGTATCTGTACCTGTTCAAAGAGTTGCTCTTCCTGTGTTCCAGGTGTCTCTGTACCTGTTCAAAGAGCTGCCACTCTACCTGTGGAGTCCCGCCCCCGGTGAGGTGGGGGTGATCCGTGATTGGCTGCTGGATTATGGGCTCCCCGCAGTGGAAAACAAACTGGCCTGCATCGTGCTGGAGGGGCTCAACTGGGGCTTCCACACAGTGAGAGACTGGAGCTGTCTGTCTGTCCATCCATCAATCTGTCAATCAGTAACTCAACCAATCAAACCAATCAGTCAGTCAAGCCAGCTGTGATGGTTCACTGTCATCTGTTTTGACATATGCTGTAGAGCCATTTTTATGATTATTTAGTCCACATAAATCCAACATTGTGTTTAATATATTGGATTAAGGTTTCTAACAATCACACTGTATACATTTGCCATTTCTTTATCACGCAATAGTATTCACATTAAAGTTTTATGTTGCATTGGCGCATGTGAGCGGGCTATCCTCAGAAGTATCCTGTTGAGGTGAGTCTGTATTTGGTTGATTAGACACGTTGTGCCTGTGCTCATGTTGTGCTCTGCTCTACAGAATGGCGGATTAGCACTGGACCCCTCCCTGCACACTGAGGTAGCCCTGCTGGTGGTGGAGGCCTATCAGAAGTACCTCACAGACAAACCCTACGGGGGCATCATATCAGAGAGCATCAAACAGGTGAGTACGGGGGCTCTGAGTCTGGACCTTCTCTAATCATACTGTGGGAAATAAATATGTATTTCTTGGTATGCTGAAGGCAAAAAAACTTGTAGCAAATGTAATACAATAAATTAATGAATAGTGGTCTCTGTAGGGATTAATGAAATCTGCGTGTATGCATGTAATCATTGTAGCCTTAGGGATGTGAGGCTCTTCCTGTCTCTAAAGGTCAGTTTATAGTTAGGCAATGTATGATCGGCCGATGGATATCGCTACGATGCCAATATTCCATTATCGCTCGCAGCAACGATCCTACATCGCCTAACTATTAACTGGCCTTAAAAGTGAGTGTGTTTTAAATAAGCCATTGTTGGCCTGAGAGGTCCTGCATTGTGGCCCACTGACTGACTCCACCCTCTTTGTGTACAGGTGTCTTACCTGGCCAATGTGGTCCGCCTTGGCTACACCCCCGAGGCGTCCTTTAACCAATGGGCTTGGGACCTTGTTCTGCGGCTGAAGCTCCATGGTAACGAGCTCCGCCCCCAGGACGCCTGGTCACCCCTCCCCTCCACAAGCGGGCTGGTGCCCGAGGTCACAGACACTCCCACAATGCACCCTGTCCTCAAAGCCGTCAGAGCCAGCATCCCCATCGGCTGCTTCCTGGCCATCGCCATGACCACCATCGGACACAGGTGTGCAGAGCTGCCTGAGATGCCGCCCGCTTCTAACACCTTAACAGAGCTGCCTATCACAGGTCAATGCTCTAGCTCAGGAGTTTATAGCTTTGTTGCCCTCTATGATTATATTGCGCCAGACAAGCTCAGTAAAGCATATATTTTAATCCAAAACTTATTTGACCCGGGTGTGTGCATTTGTGTATATTATTTCCTTTGTATTGTACCTTATGGTCCAGTTTCCCAGACACAGATTAAGGCCTAGTCCTAGACTAAATTCAATCTTGAATGGAGACTCTCCATAAAATGGCCGCTCTGATTCTCAGCCTGGAGAAGTTCTGCAGTGAAGGGGTGGTTCTGCTGAAGACCCTGGTCCAGTCGCGGTACCTCAAAGCAGCAGTTCATGTGCTGGACAACCTCCTGCCCCTGGTGTACCCCTGCCAGTTCTACCTGCTCAACAACGAACAGTTAAGACTCTCTAGTGCTCCGCTTGGCCCAAAGACCTTTTTATTCCATCTTCCACAATGCTTCATCTATTCATGCCTGACTGTTTGTAATTACTATAAATATTCCAAGACCTGGTCTATGAGAAAAAGAGATTTTACTTTATGATTATTATTTATAATTGATATCTAATGGGTGTTTTAATTTTACATGATTGCCATTTCGTACTGTTTTGTTTCTACTGAGATCCATCCAAGGTGACTGATGAATCACAAAAAGCACACTGCAGTAATTATGAACCCCTTCCTTGTGATATCGTCTTTCTGGACATTCTTCTTTCTTATTTTGGAGGAAAATGTTTTTGTGGAAGGAATGTGTGCTGTGTAAATGTTTTAGAAAGGGAAACGTTTTTGTTGTCTAAGGGATTCCATTCCATGTGTGTGAGCGGTGTTTTTGAGCAGTGTGTGTTTGAGCAATGTATGTGTGTGTGTGAGGGATCCCAGATGCTGTATTTGAGCTGTGTGTGTGAGCGGTGCGCTTGAGCAGTGTGTATTTTAGCAGTGTGTGTTTGAACTGTGTGTGTGTGTGTGTGTGTGTGTGTAAGGGATCCCAGATGCTGTTTTTGAGCCGTGTGTGTGTTCTGTCCCTGTCTCTCAGGTTCCTGGGCTGCCTGCAGCTGTTTCTGCAGCTGGACAGCGGGACCCCCCAGGGTGTGACACAGCAGGTCACCCACAAGGTGGCACAGCACCTCATCGGGACCCCCCAGGGAGAGAACATCAAGCTGCTCAACAGTGTCATACAGGTAAACCCCCACAGCTGCTCAAGTGTCATACAGGTAAACCCCCACAGCTGCTCAAGTGTCATATAGGTAAACCCCCACAGCTGATCAACAGTGTCATACAGGTAAACCCCCACAGCTGCTCAACAGTGTCATACAGGTAAACCCCCACAGCTGCTCAAGTGTCATATAGGTAAACCCCCACAGCTGATCAACAGTGTCATACAGGTAAACCCCCACAGCTGATCAACAGTGTCATACAGGAAAACCCCCACAGCTGCTCAACAGTGTCATATAGGTAAACCCCACACAGCTGCTCAAGTGTCATATAGGTAAACCCCCACAGCTGATCAACAGTGTCACACAGGTAAACCCCCACAGCTGCTCAACAGTGTCATATAGGTAAACCCCACACAGCTGCTCAAGTGTCATATAGGTAAACCCCACACAGCTGCTCAAGTGTCATATAGGTAAACCCTCACAGCTGATCAACAGTGTCACACAGGTAAACCCCCACAGCTGATCAACAGTGTCACACAGGTAAACCCCCACAGCTGCTCAAGTGTCATATAGGTAAACCCCCACAGCTGATCAACAGTGTCATACAGGTAAACCCCCACAGCTGCTCAACAGTGTCATACAGGTAAACCCCCACAGCTGCTCAAGTGTCATATAGGTAAACCCCCACAGCTGATCAACAGTGTCATACAGGTAAACCCCCACAGCTGATCAACAGTGTCATACAGGAAAACCCCCACAGCTGCTCAACAGTGTCATATAGGTAAACCCCACACAGCTGCTCAAGTGTCATATAGGTAAACCCCCACAGCTGATCAACAGTGTCACACAGGTAAACCCCCACAGCTGCTCAACAGTGTCATATAGGTAAACCCCACACAGCTGCTCAAGTGTCATATAGGTAAACCCCACACAGCTGCTCAAGTGTCATATAGGTAAACCCTCACAGCTGATCAACAGTGTCACACAGGTAAACCCCCACAGCTGATCAACAGTGTCACACAGGTAAACCCCCACAGCTGATCAACAGTGTCATACAGGTAAACCCCCCACACCATCTCTCTGAACCCCAGTTTGTTACCTGGATTTAGAAGCTGGATTTTCAACCT
The DNA here is from genome assembly GCF_963514075.1 of Conger conger. Classification (NCBI taxonomy): domain Eukaryota; kingdom Metazoa; phylum Chordata; class Actinopteri; order Anguilliformes; family Congridae; genus Conger; species Conger conger. The sequence continues at coordinate 23,069,533 of NC_083770.1, read as the reverse complement.
GAGAGTCCTTGAAGTTAGGGGGGTCCCTGGCCGGACTTGATATACAGTGAATACAGTTCCCTCCATCATTTATTTATTTGCCTCTGTGGTCCACAGATTTGTAATTTAAAAAATCTCATGTGGTTAAAGTGCACATTGTCAGATTTTAATAAAGGGTATTTTTATACATTTTGGTTTCACCACGTAGAAATTACAGCAGTGTTTATACGTAGTCCCCCCATTTCAGAGCACCATAATGTTTGGACATGGCAATGTTATGTAAATGAAAGTAATTTGTTGCATATCTTTTGCATGCCAGTAATAGGTCTGTGTCCTATTGACATCATCAGAGGCTTTCTATTTGCATTTGAATGGATCTCTATGGGAATGATGGGTGTTTGTCCCAAACATTATGGAGGGAACTGTATATATGTTTGTAAATAAAACTACTTTTAACTTATAGTGGGAGTCCCAGCAGCTGTGCGGGTTGTAAACGGTAGCAGCGGTAGTGAGTGTTTGACCCTCCTGCCTCCTCCAGACCCACGTGTTGGAGAGCTCCAGGGCTGGTCGGGTAGGGGCGGTGGCTGTGTTGGAGTTCTGGATGCAGGTCCTGACCAATCAGAACCTCTGGCACCGGGACCGGACCGTGCTGCACCTACTGGACCACCTCAGCCGAGCGGCCTTCCTACACCAACAAGAGGATTGTCTGCAGAAACTACTGTACCAGCAGCACAAGGTATGTATGTGTGTGTGTGTGTGTGTGTGTGTGTGTGTGCAGAAACTACTGTACCAGCAGCACAAGGTGTGTGTGTGTGTGTGTGTGTGTGTGTGCAGAAACTACTGTACCAGCAGCACAGTGTGTGTGTGTGTGTGTGTGTGTGCAGAAACTACTGTACCAGCAGTACAAGATGTGTGTGTATGTCTGTGTGTGTGTGTGTGTGTGTCTGCAGAAACTACTGTACCAGCCACACAAGGTGTGTGTGTGTGTGTGTGTGTGTATGTGTGCAGAAACTACTGTAGCAGCAGCACAAAGTGTGTGTCTGTGTGCAGAAACTACTGTATCTACAAAACAAGGTGTGTGTGTGTGTGTGTGCTGAAGGGGAGGATACCGTGAAGCTAAAATGAAACTGAAATATAAACTGTTAGGACTGAACTGTTTGGTGCCCTGGGCTCCTTCGTGTGAAGAACACTAAATAATAACAGAATTGATTGATTGATTGATTGATTGATTGAAGACATAAAGTAAAGAGAAAATGTTTTGTGATAGAGATGGTTGTCCAGTCAGTTAGCAGTTAGTTTCCAGTGTGTTCCCTAGCTTAAAACCAGTACTCACATTTCCTACTGTGACCCTTTCCCTTTTAAAGAATGCCCTTGGTTACCATGGAGACCGTGGCCTGCTCTCGTCCCTGGTTGGCTGGATTGTGGCAGGGAACATCACGCCCTCCTTCATAGAGGGTAACGCGCTGACTGGGGAGGTGAGAGTTCCGCTCCACACATACAGTGCATGGTTTCTGTACCTGTACCCCCCTCTCACCCCCTGTCCTGCCCTGTCCCTCCCCAGGTGTGGTTCTCCTGGCTGGTGTTGAACATGGAGTCCATCTTTGAAGAGGATTCCCAGCTGCGCCGCTGTGTGGAGCACGAGTTACTCAACAACCCTGGTCTCCCACCCGACCAGGCCCTCAAGGTACCGTCTAACACTGCCCACAGGGGCCTAGCCCTGCCTACTGAGCCCTAGCCCTGCCCACAGGGGCCTAGCCCTGCCTACTGAGCCCTAGCCCCGCCCACAGGGGCCTAGCCCTGCCTACTGAGCCCTAGCCCTGCCCACAGGGGCCTAGCCCTGCCTACTGAGCTCTAGCCCCGCGCACAGGGGCCTAGCCCTCCCTACTGAGCCCTAGCCCCGCCCACAGGGGCCTAGCCCTGCCTACTGAGCCCTAGCCCTGCCCACAGGGGCCTAGCCTTGCCTACTGAGCCCTAGCCCAGCCCACTGGGGCCCAGCCCTGCCTACTGAGCCCTAGCCCTGCCCACAGGGGCCTAGCCCTGCCTACTGAGCCCTAGCCCTGCCTACTGAGCCCTAGCCCTGCCTACTGAGCCCTAGCCCTGCCTACTGAGCCCTAGCCCTGCCTACTGAGCCCTAGCCCCGCCCACTGGGGCCTAGCCCTGCCTATTGAGCCCTAGCCCCGCCCACTGGGGCCTAGCCCTGCCTATTGAGCCCTAGCCCCGCCCACTGGGGCCTAGCCCCGCCTACTGAGCCCTAGCCCCGCCTACAGGGCCCCAGCTAAACCCTCTAAGCCCTAGCTCCACCCAGTCTGTCCTGTCCTTTACATTACATTTATCACCCTTACAGTTTTAATATACGTAATACATTTAATGTATGAGAATGGCCCTATGTACAACATCACTATCACTATTATAGATTAAAAACAATATGACATTTTATTTAGCAGTACAATATGTATCCTGTAGCTCTCCCTTGAAGACTAAAATTTCAAAACATTTTCCCCTGAGTGTCATTTCACATCTGTCACGGTGTAGCAGTGAGTCCAGCTGACGGCCGTGTTTGTTGACAGAAAGCCCAGGTGCGGCTGAAGCTGCACGTGGTGCCGTCGCTGCAGAGGATGATGGTCTATCGCTGGGCCCAGCAGGCCCTGGCCACGCCCGCAGACCACCCCCTCCTCCCGCTGGTCTGGCAGAAGTTCCTGCAGCTCTACCTTCGACAGCCTGGCCCCGAGTTTGGGTACGAGTCTCCTTTAGCATTTACACAGAAACTTTTACGAAGCTCGGATATTTGAATTTATAAGCAGTGTAAATACTGGTATAGTAGGTTGTAGGTTGTCCTGCTCTGTTGATATTTTAATTTCAGAAACTGTGTGTCACTGTGAGATCGACAGATGTACCACTGGTTGCAGGTCAGTCGTGTTGTGTATGAAATCCAATGTACACAGTCAGGAAGCCATTTTAGAGGTTCAGCTGGTGTTTGGGGAATGTTCTTGCGCTCAGGTTAGAGGTGAGAGTTCTGTGTTCTGTGCTCTAATGTGGTGTGTGTGTGTGTGACTGTACCCCAGGTTAGAGGTGAGAGGCTGCATCGGGAAGCGCTACTTCCACAGCGCCACACACACCACCCTGCTGAAAGACCTCCGGCAGCGGCTGGTGGAGGTTTCTGACTTCCACCATGCAGCCAGCAAGGCCCTGAAGGTCCCCCGCCAAGGGGGAGAGGGGGACAGCATCCCAGGGACCCCCATCACCCAGTACATGACCTCTCCTGAGCTGCACATCGAGCTGGTCCGGTACGAACACTTTAACACAGAGGCAGAGGATGGGCATCCCCCTATAGCCGGGTTGCTCCTGAGATTTTTTTATCTCACTGTTTGAGGTGTTACTTACCCCACGTGCTTGCTTTTTTGGGGTCTGATGTTTGCTCTTCTGCTACTCTGTATAGCGTCTTTGTAACAGTCTTCTGTAAAAAGCACTACACAAGTAAAATTGTATTGAAGAGCGAATATGCTCTGCTCTTTGGCCTGTAATGGGCTGAGTGGTTTAAAGGTCCAGAGGTTCATTAATCTACTTACAGTAATGTAGGGCCTGCAGTGTACCAGCACTCTGTCTGAGTGCACTCTTGATTCTTGTTTAAAGTTGCTCTGGATAAGAGGTTGAATTAATGGCCTGGAATGTAACATGAACATTAACTGAAATACAAAATATAAACTCATGGTAGCAACCTCTGCACTTCCAAATGTGCTCCTGATCATGAACCATAATTCATGCTTTTCTTTTTGATTTGAAGGCTCTTTGGTGTATTTGCGGTATGGTTAGAAGATGAAAACTTTCTGAAGCAGGAAGTGTATTTGCCCTCGTTGCCAAAGCAGTATGATGCACACAAGCTGGCCAAAATCATGCAGAACCAGCAGGTAGGATACCCATAAACCTCTTCTCTGCCCAAGCTGCCTTTGGTACCTGGCCTTCATATTGAGCTGAAACTACATTTCCCATACTGTCTGTTTCAGGAAGTGTGGATGGAGTACATGGATATTGAGCGTGTGCAGCATGAGCTGGGGGAGGTCCTTAACCTGTGGGCCAGAGTGAGGGCGGAGCCTCTATTCCTACAGAGCAGCAGCAACTCCATCTTCACCGACTTCATCAACCCGCAGGCTGGTAGGTTCACACAGGACGTGCATTCAAGATGGCCAACATGTGCAGGGAACTATGCTTGCAACAGTTTTTTTTTTTTAACGATTTTTAAGATACAAGGATGCGAGTTAGGTCTATCAATGCTAGCTTATTGATTATTACAGCCAAATTATTGTCAACTTTTGTTCTCTCAGCAGCCATTTTTGTTCACCACGCACAATCTTTTCAAAATGTTAGCTAGCGTGTGTGTAACAGGGTGTTCCCTAACGTACTCGCTCCTCTGCTCAGCGAGGGAGCGCATCCTGACCAACCTGAGGAAGCTGGATGTCCCACAGCCGCCCGTGGGGCTGGTGCCCATGAGAGCCCCTGTGCCGGACATCTCCCCCGAGTGCCTGTCTGACCTGCCCTCCTCCTCCAGGCTCATACAGCTGGACCTGAGCAAGCTGCAGCACCAGGCCAAGTGAGAGAGCCCAGTATTTACCATCCTCTCACACTCAGGGTCCTGGTCCACTCACAGTGAAATACTCACTTTTGAAACCCACATTGCCATCCACACCAAGTCCCCATTTCCGTTTGGACGACTTTTCACTGTGTGCTTACCGTCTAAATGCAGTTTAAAAGCCGTACAGATGCATCATTAAATCCAGTTAAAAGTAATTAAATGTACCTTAAATTTAAATGAAACTGGGCAGCAGGAAGCAGAAGTTAAAAGCAGTAATTAAGCTCAGCAGTAATGAGTTAGTAATGGGCTGTGAATGCGCTGTTTTGTGTTTCTCAGGCTTGCAGCACTGCGGGAGACCCAGCAGGTGGCCCTGGACAGCGAGCTGTTGGAGGCTCTGCCCCAGCTCTACTGTAACCGCCCTGAGCAGCTCTCCCTGGATCTGGAGTGCAGGGGCAGTGGGGGCCGGCCCTGCCAGGGCCCCGCCCTCATCACCATCACGGTCAGCCCGGCCTCCTGATTGGCCAGCTCTTTTTCTTGCTGTATTTCGGGGGCGTGTCCTGGGCGTGTGATTGACAGTATGTTTGTCCTCTCTGGTGCAGTTTGAGGGGATGCTGTATTCTGAGGGCATGTCCTGGGCGTGTGATTGACAGTGTGTTTGAGGGGATGCTGTATTTCGGGGGCATGTCCTGGGCGTGTGATTGACAGTGTGTGTGATTGACAGTGTGTTTGTCCTCTCTGGTGCAGTTTGAGGGGATGCATAAGATGGAGCCGGTGCAGACGCAGATCCAGTCCCTGAAGAGCGACATCAAACAGCTGCAGGCCGACGCCACCCAGCCCCCCCCTCAGAGCCTGGCCGAGGCAGCCGTGCATGTGGAGAACTTCATCACGTGAGTGTCCCTGTCCTGGTCCCTACCTCCATATCACACCTGTCCCTCTATATCACACCTCCATATCACACCTCCATATCACACCCTACCAATCTCACACCCGTCATCATAACCTCATTATCACACCTCCATATCACACCTGTCCCTCTATATCACACCTCCATATCACACCTGTCCCTCTATATCACACCTCCATATCACACCTGTCCCTCTATATCACACCTCCATATCACACCTGTCCCTCTCTATCACACCTCCATATCACACCTGTCCCTCTCGCACCCATCATCATAACTTCATTATAACACCTCCATATCACACCCTGTCCCTCTCTGTCACATTTTTCATACCATAAGGGGGAAAAAAGAACATTTTGTGCTGTATCACAATTGCTTGAAATAAAAACATTTGATCAAAGACAAATCAAACCTGGTCTTGAAAACCCCCAGAGTTTCTGCCTCCACTACATGACCTGGCAAGCTATTCCACACAGTGACCTTGTGTGCTTTTGGGATTGAAGAGAACCTCAGATTCACTCATAGTGTATGAGGTGGAGATACTTACTGAGAGTGCACTTGGAACCGATTGCCTGGCAACCGCAGTAGTAGTAGCAGATTACAGTAACCTTTCCTTGGTACTCCATTTTGTGTGAATGTGTGCCTGACTCTTGAGTTCATGCTCTCAGCCATATGAACGTAATCTCCAGTGAACCTTTGGATGTAAAGCCTTGTCTCCCTTCTTGGGAATTGGTGATGCAGTAGCACATCTGGCAGAACGTAAACTGCCGAAAAACTGATTTGATTATTTTACGATCCCTGGGTTGACATGTTTGTTTAACAGTAACGGGGCTGATGTATCTTACGGTCGCAGGGCTAAATGTGGTTGTTTCATGGTTGTTTTGCGGTCACAGGGCCCTGGTGAACGCGTATAAGTTGGAGCCGACCCCTGCCACGCAGAAGGTGGGCATCGCGGCGTTTTACCAGGTGGTGTCGTTCGTGTGTGAGGACACCCAACGCCACCCCCCCACTCGCCAGTTCTTCTCCTCCTGCATCGAGATCCTGGGACAGGTAGGCACTGTGCACCCCCCTCCCCTAAACACACTCACACACTCGCACACCTGACCTCCCATATGGGAAATAAATACATTTCACTACATATTTTACATGCATTTACATTGCATTTTGAAATACATTTAAAATACTTGTTCAATGTATGTGAAAGGATATGAAATGTATTACATGACATTACATTAATGGCATTTGGCAGACACTCTTATCCAGAGCTAAGCAGGAGACAATCCTCCCCTGGAGCAATGCAGGGTTAAGGGCCTTGCTCAAGGGCCCAATGGCTGTGCGGATCTTATTGTGGCTACACCGGGGATCGAACCACCAACCTTGCGGGTCCCAGTCATGTACCTTAACCACTACCGCCCATTAAACACATTATGACATGCATCAGGAATGCCTAGTAAAATATGTTTGAAATGTAAATTATGTATTTTCCTACACTGAGATCCTGGGACAGGTGATGTAGCTCAGGTAATGTGTAAAACTCAGCAGGCCTCACCCCTCCCCTCTCCAGGTGTTTATCCAGGGGGCGCAGTCCGAGTGTGGCCTTGTGCTCAGGACCATCCTGCAGAACCGTCGGCTCTGCACCCTGCTGTCGCCCTATTTCACCCCCAACGCCTCCGCCGGCCAGCTGGTGGCGCTGTACGAGGAGGTGGTGAAGGCCCTGCACGCTGACAGCGGAGACGTCATCTTCATGCTGCTCACCAAGGTACTCATCCTCCTCCTGCTCTCGAACACTCGACCTGGGTTCAAATGCAATTTGTTTTGGATTCAAATAGTTTTCTGCATTTGACTAAGCTTGACTGGTAAGATCAGTAGCGCACAGAAAAGTATCCAAAGCTGCCATTGGCCAGGAAAAATTCCCACCAATAAGGAAAAGTTACTACTGTATGCAATGGGAGGTGTAGTCAAAGGTGTGACAGTTCCTGTGTTGCTCCTCCCCCCAGTTTGACCTGAGGCAATGGCTGTCATCGGCTCAGCCCCTGTTCTCGGAGCGGAGCCGTCTGATGGAGCTAGTGCACCTCGCACTGAGCGCGTGCGGACTGGAGCCCGAACAGGAAGTGCTGCTGCCCTTTAACCACTTCTGCAAGCACTGGACCCAGCTGCTGCAGCACCAGTTCCCCGACCACTACAGCGACTTCCTGCGGCTACTCATGCAGAGTGAGGGACACGCACACCTTTTACCTTTTCATGCATGATTACCTGTGTGCTTACCTATTCACCTGCATGATTACCTGTGTGCTTACCTATTCACCTGCATGATTACCTGTGTGCTTACCTATTCACCTGCATGATTACCTGTGTGCTTACCTATTCACCTGCACGATTACCTGTGTGCTTACCTATTCTCCTGTGTGTTTACCTGTGTGCTTACCTATTCACCTGCACGATTACCTGTGTGCTTACCTATTCACCTGCATGATTACCTGTGTGCTTACCTATTCACCTGCACGATTACCTGTGTGCTTACCTATTCACCTGCGTGTTTACCCGTGTGCTTACCTATTCACCTGTGTGTTTACCTGTGTGCTTACCTATTTGCCTGCATGCTTACCTGTGTGCTTACCTTTTCACCTGTGTGCTAGTGGCACACACCCTGTTTAGCTTTTAATCTTTGAGCTAGTGAGTGGAGTAAAGCCACCGCCTGTTTAAGTGCTAGAAGTGACAGCAGTGATTGCAGACAGTCTGAGCTCGCTTCAGTCACACTTTGATTGACATACAGGTTTTATTGACAGAAGCCTGTGGCAGTTGCCTGCTGGTTTGGGGCCAGTTCATTCTGCACTGCTGAGAAAACATGCTGTGTGCTGTGCATCTTTTAAGAGTGCTTACTCATTTATTTACATATTCATCACTTTGATTTTGATTATTCTTGCTCAGTATTTAGTTAAATCTTTTTTTCTGGGTCAGAAATTGAATAATCAGAAAATAATCCATCTAAAGCAAGGACTGGTGGGACTGCAGTAAAGCGTGTGAGACTGCAGTAAAGTGTGTGGGACTGTAGTAAAGTGTGTAACCTTGCGGCCCCTGTCTCCCAGGTTCCTCGGAGCAGCTGTTGAGCCCTGACTGCTGGAGGGCATCGCTCGCTGTGCTGGGCTGCTCCCCTCCGACCAGAAAGAGAGGAGCAAAGCCTGCTGGGAACGCCAAGGGAACCGCCTCCATCTCCCTCTCCCCTCAACAGGTAGGAGGAACACATGCATCACCAGCCCCCCCCCCCCCCCCCCCCCCCAACACACACACACACACACACACACAAACACACACACACACACACACACACAAACACACACAAACAAACACACACACACAAACACACACAAACAAACACACACACACACAAACCAACCCTGAAACCACCACCTGCCCCACAACTCGATTGCATATAAAAGTGTAAAAACCACGTCTCACCTGTAAATCTCTCGTCCAGGTTGATGAGACAATCGAGTGGCTGTCCAAGTTCTTCCTGAAGCTCCGCCTGTCCAAAGCGGACTTCCGCAGTTTTGGGCTGTACTTCAAATGGGGCCCCTACATTGAGGAGGTGAAGCTGTTCTGGGCTCATCTCATCAACTACATCATCGACCAGCAACTCGCTGCGTGTGCCAAAGAGCCAGTGGGCAGCAACAAGACCATCACAGGTACAGAGGCCACCGCCAACCAAGGGCTAAAATAACATTATAAATGAGCAAGACACAACGTTTTCACCAAACTGGGAGCATTACCAGCAGAGCAGAGTCTGCCAAATGACTAAAATGTAATGTAAATGAGTGCGGGTATTACCTTCTTTATTGCTTTATTTTTAAATGCTTTAGGTGTTTGCTTGCCTCTGTTATACTCACTAAAGTAACATTTGGAAGGAGGAACTACACACACTTAACTGGGCTGAGAGGCTTGTGTTATAGTAAGGAAAGGCATCAACCAAGTAACCCATTTCTTTTTCAGCTCTTCAGAGTTTGCACTCGAAAATCGTCAGCCTTTTTAAGCCTTGGATTCTGGTCCTGGATACGGATGATGTGAGGTACAGCATTGAATAATAACAATAATACAAAACTGTGCAATCTTTATTTGTACAGCACCTTTCTTACATAAAGTGCTTCACAGTGCTAAATTGAAGACAACACATAGAACACACAGAATGGAAATACTCAATTACAACACTCAATAGACAATAAACACTCAATTTCCCAATAAAGATATGTAATTAAAAACACACACATTAACATTTTTATTTTTTTAAATTGTAGTGCTGTAGTGCTGAGTGTGTTAACATGGTGCCCTCTGTTGGCAGTAACCCTCGCTGTTTCCCCTGGCTGGAGACGGAGACTTCCGCTGCAGGCAGCATGGTGGCGCTGTTCACCCACTTCACCCACACCCTACAGGAGAAATTCAGAGGTAAGACCAGGGCTGGGTTGGGTAAGGGGTCAGTTACCCTGGCCCTGGAGAGCCGCAGGGTGTGTTGGCTTTCGTTGTTACTCTGCACTTAATTGATCATTGAAAGCAGTTGATTACCCAGCTAACTCACCTCACCTGGTTTCTTGGGTCTGAATCGGGAACAGGGTTTGGCAGCCCTGCTCTAGCTGTTGAATGAAGTGTGCTTTGTTTGGGTTGGAGTGAAAACCTACAGGACAGTAGATCTCCAGGAACAGGGTTGTGCAGTCCTGCTCTCGCTGTTCAATGAGGTGTGCTGTTAGGGTTGAAAGGGCTGGGAACCTCAAGCTCACTTCATTATACGTCGCTCTGGATAAGAGTGTCTGCTAAATGCCTTGTAATGTAATGTAATGTATAGATCATGAAGTAATATAAATATGAATGTCCTCTCCTCCTGACGCAGACCGGCTGCTCCCCGGGCAGGGCGGGGCTCTGAGGCTCCACCTCCTGCACTACTGTGACACCTGCACCGCCCCCAAGATGCCTGAGTTCCTCCTGTACACCTACCACACCGAGTACTGCCGTCTGCCCTGGGGGGAGCTGTACCCCGACAACGCCCTCATGAACCACTTCTTCAAGGTCAGCCTATTGGTTCCTCTGACTGTATCCAACCGTCAGCTAGGTCAGGTAGCCTAATCATTTTCATTGTCCAAATGCATATAAATGACACATGATAACATCACTGCCTGTGTAAGATGATCCCAGGATGGATGGATGGATGGATGGATGGATAGATAGATAGATTGATAGAAACAGACAGACAGTTAGACAGATAGACAGATGGATAGGGATGTTTAATGACCACGGTTAATGAGTCAGGACCACGGTTTAACGTTTCATCTGAAAGACAGACCTAAAATGGACCTGCTTATTGCGTCTGCACGTAGGTGGAGAGAGGAAGTCCAAAGAGCTGCTTCCTGTTCCTGGGGGGTCTCCTGTGTGAGGTGAACTGGATCAGTGTCCTGAGCAGTGCCCTGGGGCCCCAGCCCTGCCCCCAGGCGCAGGACATGGTCCCCTACCTCTTCTACATGATGGTGTTTCTGGCCAAGGAGGACCACCTGCTCAGCAAGCCTGTGAGTGTCTGGCCCTGTACTCACACGCACTCTGCTTCCTCTACACTCTACAACCACCATTAAAGCACTGACTGACTGGCTTCTACATACACAATGTTAGCTATTTTATACTGTGTACATTGGAGCTTTCCCTCTTGGCTAAAACGTTTTAAATTACATATGAAGACATGTGTATTATGTTTCAAGCAGGTGGTATCCATCATGTTTTGGCAAAATATTAGCCTCATGATAATAGAACATGCTATGTTCCCCAACTCCAGATGTCTCATGTTAAAATATGTACATGTAATACTCAAGGGTTTGTTTATAAAAAAAATATTAGTAGTAGTTTCTTATACGGTCTTTTACTTTATACCTGCAGTATTCAGTAGTTGCAATAATAAAAATATGGTCAAAATATTGACAGGCAATATGAAAAAAATGTAGAATATTCACCAGGGGCAAAGTTTCTTGGAATTACCAGGAATATATTTCCCAACCATTTGCAACCATAATTCAGGCATGGGTAAACGATGTTTGTGAGTTGAGATTTGTGGTGCCCTTCCAGGACTCCCCCCTGCTGAGCCTGTTGGGCCAGTCCACCTCCCTTCCCTGGCACTTTGTGGATTCTCCCTCCTACCAGAACATCATGGGCTACGTCAGCACCCACTACCCTCCCTCCCTCATCCTCTGCCGAGACTCCGCCTCCCAGCTCATCCTCAAACTGCTCAAAATGGCCGCCGGATTCGGCCCCGCCCCCGAGGGCACGCCTCACAGGGTGAGCTGTGGAGCATACATAGGAACTGGAGAGGGGAACTCCAGTGTTTTACACTCAATGGGCTTACTTCCAGAGCTTCACAAGCTCTCTGTATGTCAGTTAATATGCATTTCTATGGGGTGAGACAGTGGCTGGCATCATCCCATAACGTATCCTGACTGAGCTGCTGGAGCTCAGACTCAGATTAGCCTCATCTTTCAACAGGCTAAACGCAGGGCCCTGTTTCACGAAGCAGGATTACTGAGTCAGCTGGATAACGGTGCTGAGTAAAACACAGAACTTTTACTTCATTCCTTGTTCATGTTTCGCAGGGTTCCACCTCATACTCAGTGTAGTCGTCCAGCTAACTTAGAGATCCTGCTTGATGATACAGGGTCTTGTAGGGCATCGCTCGCTGTGCTGGGCTGCTCCCCTCCGACCAGAAAGAGAGGAGCAAAGCCTGCTGGGAACGCCAAGGGAACCGCCTCCATCTCCCTCTCCAGTTCTGATTATCTTGCAGCATTAGCGTTAGCATTAGCGTTAAACCTCCCCGTCACCCTGTCTGCTCTGTCCCAGGACATGACTCTGAAGTGCCAGGCCTTCATCCACCTGGCGGTGCAGTTCCTCACCGCTCTGGACCAGAGCGGGAGCATCAGCACCGCCTCCCTGGAGAGCGAGGTGGAGAAGCTTCTGGAGTGCGTCATGGTCTTCAACCCCCCAGGTGAGCCGCTGTCCAGCTGCAGCCACAGGGGAACCAGGTTCCCAAAAATGCTGATTGGCCTTGGCCTACAGCCTAGAACATGTTAGTGATTGCTAATATTATATAATAAATTCTTGGAATGTCCCAAGTAAGTTGTTCAGCCCTGTATTAGGCCATACATCACTGTGCCTTGTCATATTAAATGGTGGAGATGCCAGTAAAATGCAATTCATCACCAAAAACAAAATGTGTGTCATCGTTCATTTAAAGATATAGCAGCTACATATGACCATTAACCCATTTGAAGAGTAGGTCTTAAAACTCCAATGCTTTCAATTCCCATACTGTAAAAACAACAAATAAAATTAAAATAAAGTCAATCTCCACATGTATTTTCATCGTATAATTCGACTCTCTCTCCCCCTCTCTCAGAGACAGACCTACAGCAGAGACACATGGCATCCTGCAGTCTGTTTGCGGAGCTCTTGACGGTGTTGAACAGTGCGGGCGTGCCTGTGGCAGAGGGCTTGGGGGCCCTGCTCCAGGGCTGGGTGGGGCTCAGGGCCCGGGGCCCCCTGGCGCTCCCCCTCCTCACCGCAGCCTGCCGCTGCCTGGCCTCCGTGCGTCACATGACCCGCACCACCGAGGCCTGCATACAGGCCTACTTCAGCGACGGTAACGGTTCAGCAGCAGGTGCTCATGGGAAATTGAGTCCAGACATTGCTAAACATCCTCCATGACGTCTCGTTCTGGACTTCACATCCCAGAGCCTATTGGGCTCTCTTCTGACCTCTCTCTCTGTTTGCAGGGGGCTGTGTGGATCAGTACTCTGGCTGGGGTCCTATCCTGGTGTCTCTGCAGGTGCCTGAGCTGACGGTGGAGGATTTTATCCGGGAGAGTCTGGAGCTGGGCAGCTTCCTGACGCTCTTCGTGTACGTGCTGCAGAAGCTCAACCAGGAGCAGACGCTCGTCAACGAGAAGAAAACCCTGGTGCTCCTCAACACCTGGATCAGCCAGGTGTTCCCCAGGTGACCTTACATCACCCCTGCACCACGCTACGCTCACTGTTACCTTTTTCCACGTTCCTGTATCCTTCAGGAGCGTAAAATGCTAACACAGCTCTAAATGCTAATGCGAGCACAGTACACTAGCCACACGGATAACAGCAGGTACCAATATCATTCTCCCCAAATGTTACCCACAAGAGTCATGAAAACTCAATTTAACAGACCAGCTCACTCACTCTATATTCAAATTTTTACCAGCCTCACACTAAAACAACAGAAAATGTTAGCTTGGCATATTCCCTTATATAGGGTGACTTACAGTATGGTTTATATAGCAAACACTTTCCTCTGCCCTTTTATACAGATGTACTTTACTGGGAAGTTCAAGTACATAGTAAAAATAAAAGAAACAGCTGAATTCCCTTTCATATTAGGAAACTAAACACCCTCAGGTCTGTTCCGTGCCCCGCCTGTTAGAACACTAATATTGAGAAATATATAAAAGAGCATAAAGCGTCTGCGTTAACCCCGAGCATACACTCAGAGGGACAGTACAACAGGATAAGATTCTGTGTTTATGTACTGTATTCATACCCACCCTTTCGTATCATGCCCATGTTCATGACGTGTCACCCCCCCCTCTCCCAGCGGCCCTGCGGACGAGGCCAAGCTCTTCCTGTGGTGGCACAAGGCCCTGCAGCTGGTGGGGGTGCAGGTAGAGCAGGGCGGGGACGCGTGCGGGCTGGAGCCCCTCCTCCTGGCCCTCCTCTCCCTGCAGACCCGTCTGGCCCAGCTGGGGGAGGAGAGGTTCAACTCCGGCATCCTGGGGGCCATCGGCCTGGGCAGGAAGTCCCCCCTCTCTGGCAGGTCAGTCTGGAGCCGGAGAAACTGCACTGCAGCGGGGTAACAGCGGGGTAACAGCGTGTGTTTAACCTGAGCCGCCCACACGCTCTGATACTGTACTCTGAGGCTAAACATCATCCACCTAAACTTTTTAGATTATTATTCACAGTTTATGGCAAAGTAAAAAACAAATAAAAGAATAACAACAAGAAGGAGAAAAGAACAATATATAAGTTTCTCCATACCTTCTACAAAGTTATGTTATTTGTCACTATTTGCAATTCAGGTTTACTTGGGAGCTCTATTGAGATTAATTTAATTTATATTCAGTGATTATGGCAGAACTAGAAACAGATAATCCATGCCATGTCTTTAGTAACAGTTGGGCTTTTTTTTGGTAGCATGTGTGTTCTCTTTGTCACGGTGATGTTCCTTCCTGTTGGTTGCAGGTTCCGCGTTGTGTCCCGCTGCCTGTCGGCGTTCCTGCTTGTGCAGGTTCCGTCAGAGAACCAGCTGCGTATCCAGCCAGGAACCAACCTGCAGCTGTCCGTGAAAGCACAACAAGTAAGACTCACAACTGCATGTTTATAACATTTACATTGTGTCTGACTGCATTTTTTGTGTGTTTATGCAGAAGAGTCCAGAAGTAGTAAGTGTTGGGTTAAATGTCAGTTCCTGCTCTCTGTCCCCAGGCTCTGGCGACTCTGGACAGCATGCCCAGCAGTAAGCAGTACTCTGAGTTCCAGGAGCCACTGGCTCAGGCCTGCCAGTTCATCCGCTACCCGGGGCACTGTCTGCTGGACGGCACCCGCCTCCTGGCCCTGCTGCTGAACTCCCTGTACGCCGAGCTGCACTACCTAGACATCATCCGCTAGCTGGCCTAGCCGAGCACCAGGGGCCCCAGGCCTGGGGTTGGGGCTGGAGCTCGCTGGCAGGACAGCACCCCCTGGTGGAGAGCTGCTGAATCACACGGACATACAGAGTCGGGTCCTACACTCAGACCAGGAGACAGGATGTAGGGAGGAAGTGTAGCGTTCTGCTGTGGGGTGTGGCCTGTCTGTGGGCGGGGTCTCGGCCCTCTGTGGGTGTGGTTAGGCTCTGGGCCCGCCTCCCCTCTCCTCTGAGTTCAGGGTTCGAGCCTGCTGGAGCACCTTTGAGTTCCCAAACAATCAGTGGTTCACAGATGTGGCCTATCAGCCTTGCGCTTTCGCTTTCTTTGAGCAAGGCCCCTATTGAATCCTAACAGCAATACGCTTTGTCCATCACTGCTTGAGAGAACAGGGGTGTGATTCTGAATGTACTGGCCTGGACGCTTGCGTATCCACATCCACAATTTTCCGTTAGTAGCCTTTTTACTTTGGGGGATTTTGCCAAACTCTTTCAAATGAAATCCTGCAGGATTGTGGGTGATTCGGTGTGCTTTATAGACTTTGCCTTTTGGCTTCCTCACCCTGTCTATTCTAAGCATTCAAGGAGGCCAATTTTGTATCATTTTGGAGGATACTGGGATAAGAGTATGCTATAGCAGAACAAGACACCGTGTCCTGTGTAAGTATGATGTCCAACGTGAAGCTTGCACTAAAGTTATCTGACTGGAATGATTTCTTAGTCAATAGTGATAGTATATGCTTCATTTTTGCTTGTAATATATAAAGGTGTATAACAGATAAAAATATATTAGAACAAAGTTTTCAAGATTAAGTTGTAATTTAAAATGCTTAATGTCCAATGTTGCATTTAGCCAAATATTTAAAATCACTATGTACACAATGTTCTTCTCTTTATCATAACTCTTATTGGCCACGTGCTACGTTCAGAGATTCACCCACATGTGAATGGAATTTGGCATTCGCTGCATCACAATGTTTTCAGTCTGAATGAGGTTCTCTGAACAAAGTGTTGCCCACACCAACAGAACATGTAGACATACCGTATACCTTATGCTAACGTCCAGCATGCTAACTGCGTTATGTTCCCTAGCCTGCTGCATCTCAAAGCGTGCACTAGAAGTGATGGCAGCGCACTTACAGGAAGCAAGCACACCGACAGATCATGGACTATTTGCAAGCCTTCACTGAGGAAGCTGAAATGTCATATTTTTATTGTATTTGTTTTGCACAACTTTGACTGCATGTGTCCAGTGGCTTGAAGGCATTGCATAAGTCTAGAAAATGATCAGAGGCGTGGGGGTAAATAAATCTTGTTAGTTTCTTATTATGTACACTTTGATCATGTGGCAGATGGCTGCTAAGATGGGCAGCATTTACTCAGAGCTTTAGTTCTGAATATGAGGCCTAAAATGTCCCCCTGAGACTTCTCCACTCAGGGTTGCCAAATGTGGTGACAAGTAAATATTTATTTCAACCGGCACATTTTAACTTTAATTCATTTTAGAAACTTTAAATTGTCATAAAATAGTATTGGTTGAATTGTCCACTTGGAGAAAAGCCTGCTTAAATCACCCACTCCCTGAGCTGATGTGACTGAAATGGAGCTGACCCAAACTCTGCCATTAACCAGCTCACCGCTATGCCAGTTCAGTGTGTCACAATAGAACACCAAGGATTCTGACAGTACACATAAGCACACACGTTTTCAAGTGTTCATAACGCTTAAGGAGAGAAAACCAAGTTTGTAAAGGATTCTTGACATGGTCACCGTGTCATATTACCCCACAGATGTTCACAGTGTTTTACATGCCTTAACTATGTGCTTGCAGTGTGTTGTGGTATGTTTTGTGCCATATTTGTGTTTGACTGAGCGCACCGTTTGATTGCAGTCAGTGTATACAATAAAATGCCAGTTAAGCTGGTTGTACATTTCCGTCTGTTTCTAAATAAGACCTACCTTGGACCACTGTCGATGTGATCAAATAAAGACATTGGTTGTATAACATGGATTCAGACAGTTTCTTAAGTGGTATGCACTATGAAACCAAACCCCTTAATTTTGCACCTTAAAAAGGGAGATATTAATTTATTTTTAATGGAAAATATGTACACTTTCAAACTTTTTGGGGGGAGGAGTAATTTGTAACCTTTTATTTTGTAAGGGATAAATTAAGTACATTATAAGGTGATTAAGGTGAAATACACCTTAATTGTATTCCTTAATTGTCATAAGGGGTTCCCACCCAGGGGCAAAATTAAGGGGTCCTTATTTTGCATGCTTTCAGGTGCAAATTAAGTTGGAATTCAGCACATTTTAAGTTTTATAGTGATGGGTAACCTTGAATACTGCAAGGTAATCAGCTCTCTTGTTTAACATGCTTACTCGTTTAAATGAGGAATAGCATTTTTCTTAACATGAACACGCAGCATATTGTTCCTCCTTGTGCTTTGGATTTCTTTGCAAATTCATAAAAGGCAATTCCTTTCCTATTATAAAAGAATGTGTTCTGTTCTGTCTTTTTTTCTTTATTTGTTCTACAGTGGCATTCGGTCTGGTGGAGAATCAGATTTCGCTCAACCACTCCTACTGATAGAGAGAGCACACGCACCTGTTAGCTAATCAGCCCACGTGCTTAAAGGTGTGCTTGGTACGGGGCAGAGACCAGGAGCACACGCCGAGAGAGCATACGGCACTCTGCCATTCAAGGATCATGAACCGTCGTGACTGAGTAGGAAGATTTCAGACCACGTCTGTGGTGTGCTGTAAGCTTTAGAGAGCAGAATGTCCAAATCGGGCGCTAGACACGCGTACCTAGATCACAATCTGCCGTCTATCGCTTTCAGGCGGGGTGAGGGGTGGTGAGAGCAGCTTGCATCTGTCTCCAAATCCTCAAGCTTTGGCCAGGGCTTTGGGAAGACGGCGGTTGTCATGGAGATTTCTAGACATCTCTGTCAGTGGGGCATAGAGCGAGAGAGATAAAATTGGTGCTGACGGCCAAAAAACATTTATTCAGCGTGGCTCGCTAAGACCAACTCCCTGTCAGATGTGCGCGTCCATGGCCGCCAGCACACGGCTGACGTGAGTCATTTCAGTTCACGGTTTTAAAATGCGAGAACTCCGAATCCACCCCTTCTGGCGCAATCTGCCGTTTGTCCTTTATGATTGTTTTGTTTTCCTCAGATCCAAATACTCATTCAAACGATTGTTTGTTTGCTTGGAGGATCTAATGCTTGGCCCGGGTAGAAAGGTTAGTCACGGGTTTGTCTGAGGTCAGTTAAAGGGAATAGTATTTGTTTATTTTGTCCAGTAGGTGGCGGTAATACAGTAACAACTAAGCTTGGCCAAAACCAAGCAGTTAGTTTGGGGTAAATTGAACAACGGCTTTGAGATTGTACTGTGAATATGGGCTGAATTGACTTGTACATTGGCATTAGAAGTACTGTCAACTACCATCCATTCATTGAGTTCTGTGGTTTTCAGAGCAGTTTCTGGGGAGGGTCTAACTTTAATAGGTGTTCCTGTGACATAAAGCATTCATTGCCTCTCCAAGCATGCACAAACAATTGATTTTTGTAAGCCTAAGGTTTGGCCGATGTTTAACTGTTTTATCCTTGTTTCTTAGTCTCATAATGGCGCCTGACTTTCATTGGCGCAACTTTGGTCCTTGTGTTGATTAACAGCAATAATAGTTTCCAAACGTGATTGAACAACTAGGTGCTGAGTGGTCTTCTACCTGCATTAAGGAGGCAATTGAACACATGAGCAATTACGAACACCTGTGAAGCCTTGTGTCCAATATGTTATGGTGCCCTGAAATGGAGGGTCTATCAACACTGCTGTAAATTCTACATTAGGTTGCACAATTAGGTTCTGTTGACAAACTCCTTGTATAAATGCCCCCTCTGCTGTTGATGCAGCTGTAACCTGCTCATATCCTGTTGTTCTCTACATACAGAGTGCAGAAATCACAGCTATCCTTTAAATGGGTGTTAAATAGGCACTCTGTGTGTCTCTGGGCTCCACTGACTCTGTTTTGTAAATGTGGAAAGAAGAGGACACAGCGTTCCTTTGAGCTGTAAAGGGATCAGTATTAGTCACTGGGCTCATTCCAATGTTTTGTTTTTCAGCTCTTTTTTTAATTTGACTTGTTCCTGGCCCAGTAATCGATCAAGGTCCAACATCTTTAAGGACATTCCAACCCATTAAATGTTCCTTCTAGGAACTGGAAGTAGAAATTAATAACTATTGAGAAGTTAACTTTCCGTTCTTGTGAGGAAACATGAGAGCATTCTTTGCGGAAGTATTTTTTTCCTGAAGTATGACATGAATGATCGACCTGTGGATCCACCTCTCCCCATCTGCCACATTTGTAACTGATGTGGCTTCGAACTGACATTTGAAGGAGCATTTGCCTAATTCAGGTTTTCGTGATTTCCCCGTCATTACTTTATTTAATCTTTTCCAAACCTCTCCTGATGGGTAGAGTTAGGGGGCAGTAAAAGGAGAAAAGAAAAGGAAAAAGAGGAGAAAGGGGGGTTGGATTGGAATGAGCCCTGTGTGTCTCTGGACTCGAAGGGCTGTTTTGGAAAGGTGGAGAACAGAGTTCACGGCTTTCTTTTTATACATAAATGGGTCTGTGTTAGTCCCTGATTCATACCAAGGCCCCTGTGTTTGCTTCTGTTCTTGCACCCAAGTTTCCATCTTTATTTAATAAAGATGATCACCCAAGTCGATCACGACTATCGAGCCGAAGTTCTCACCTGTTCTGTAACAGGATGTGCCCTGCTTGGGGTATGAGAGGAGAGTTTCTCTTCCTCTCTGAGGCAGTATCCCAGTTCCAGACCCTGGAGCTGAACCCTTCCTCCCGTTATCTCTCAGGGTTCGTTGCTTTTGTTGTGGCTAGGAAACGACAGAATTCAAAGTCCAATCTCTAAATTTGTAGAAAAACAACTTCACGAGGGAAAAGACACCACGGCAGCAAGCTCTTCAGAAAAATCAGACTTTATTAGCACAAGTGCACAAAGCCGGATCAATTCTGCAGAATTGAACCTTGATTGTCAGTTTTATATCCATTTTATATACTGCTTTCAACATAACTCCTCCTTAAACATTCCTAAAAATACCAGCTGGTCTCTGTTGCGCCACAATGATTTTTGCATTGGAAGCTGTTCTTAAAAATAAATCTTATCATATTGTACAGGTATACAAATGTTCTGCCAACTGTCCTTGACAAAGATAGCCCACAAAGCAAGACATCCTGCCCCGCAAACTGGTCAAGACGCCCTGCCCTGCAAACTGCTTTTTAACAGAGGAATCATTAAAGATGAATTATGCAAAACATGGTGCTATTCTGTACTTTCCAATTTTCCTTTTAAGCATACACATTATTGTATTCAGTTCAGGTTATGTATGGGCATACACATTATTTTATTCAACTCAGGTTACATATGCGTCACTGTGTACTTCTAGCATAAATTAGCAGTTTATCAGTTTGAAAATATACAGGCATACTTAATCATACTTTAATATTTGATTAATGTTCTCTTCTGTGGTTTTTCAGCCTGATGCATTCTTTTGCTTTTTCTTCTACAGTTGACACTGGTTTCTTGCATTTCCATAAGCTCATCTGTAATGAATGATATAGGTTCATTGGATTACATATTGATTACATGAGTAATAGGCATGTGATATATATTGATTATAGGCCGCATACATATTGGTATACTTTTGGCATGAAGCTTTAAGAGTTTTGGAGGAACCAGCCTGCTCAACTCTGATGGTTTGACGGTTTAGTCTGATTTTGACTTGTGATCGATTGTCATAAAACCGAGGAAGAACATCTTGTTCTGTGAATTTTTCCTACACTTTCTGCTCCTTCTCTGTTATCTGTTGATTCTGTTTAGCTGTTTTGCAGCAGAGTGCTGCAACAGTAGCTTGGGCTCTGTGGATCTATGAAGCCTGTGGTGCTGAGGAAACCCACATCAGCTGGTTTCCTGCTCCAGAACACACTCCAGTACCCGCTCGAAGGACCCCTCCTTCCACTTCATTTCTCACCTGGATGAGACGCAGATTGGTTGAAAGTGAGAACACAGTTATTGTGTTTTGCGTGTTTGGCATAGCTAGTCTAAGGAGGCTAAGGGGCATTGTTTACTTCAAGACAGTTCAGTTGACTGTATTGTCCCCCACACTGGACTTAAAGACCCAAATGAATGCTTCAAGATCTCCTACTGATTAAAAGATAATTTTACTAAAGATCCTTTTTTGTAGTTATATTTCACAACTGTCACAGCAGAAAATTGGATTTTTAAAGGCTTTTTACAAGAATTAGAAATATAATATATATAATATCCAATAATTGGTATCCAATGGATTGAATGAACTGTACCCAATAATAACCCTGGATCAGATGATCAAAAAACCCATTCTGCCAAATGTACCATGTAGTTCAATCCACAGTATTATGTTGACTTGTTAACATTCAATAATATATTATCTCAGTTTATATCTTGCCTGTGTTATATACCCTGTGAGCACTTTATTAGGTTTTTGTTAGACTTCTACTGCTGTAGCCTATCCACTTAGGTTATGATGTGTTGTGTGTTCAGAGTGGCTCTTCTGCATGCCACTGTTGTAATGTGTGGTTATTAGCATTACTGTCACCTCCCAGTCAGCTTTGACTAGCCTGGCCATTCTCCTCTGACATCTCATTAACAAGACCTTTCTGTCTGCAGAACTGCTGCTCACTGGATTATTTTCATTTTTTTGCACCATTCTTTGCAAACACTAATAATAATAATAATAGATTTTATTTGTGGGCGCCTTTCAGAGCACTCAAGGACACCTTACGACAAAAACGAATCAATCAATAGCACCGACATGTTACATACAACAAGACATATAAAATTATCAACATAAAACATAAAACTCATCAATCAGGGTCAGGTTAAATATGCCAGTGTGAAAAGGTGTGTCTTGAGTCTAGATTTAAAAGTGAGGAGAGTATCAATGTTGCGAATGTCTTGTGGCAGAGAGTTCCAGAGGCGGGGGGCAGAACGACTAAAGGCTCTAGATCCCATGGTGGTCAGGTGGGGGGCAGATGGTGTGGCAAGTAAGGAGGCAGAGGAGGATCTGAGAGTACGTGAGGGAATGTGGCTATGGAGGAGTTCAGAGAGATATGAAGGTGCCATGTTATGAAGGGCTTTGAATGTGAGCAGAAAGATCTTAAAATCAATACGGGATTTAACTGGGAGCCAATGAAGTTGCTGGAGAACTGGAGTGATGTGATCAATGGAAGGAGTTCTGGTGATGATACGGGCAGCTGAGTTCTGGACCAGTTGAACTTTATGGAGACACTTGCGTGAAAGACCAAAGAGGATGGAGTTGCAATAATCAATACGGGATGTAACCAGGGCGTGGACAAGAATGGCAGTGCTGGTAGGTGTAAGTGATGGGCGAAGACGATTAATATTGCGTAAGTGGAAGTATGCAGACCGAGTAACATTATTGATGTGTTTTTCAAAGGATAATGACTAGAGACTAATGTGCGTGAAAATCCCAGGAGATCAGCAGTTTCTGAGATACTCAAACCACCAACAATAATTCCACAGTCAAAGTCACTTGGATCACATTTTTTTCCCCATTCTGATGGTTGCCGTGAACATTAACTGAAGCTCCTGACCTGTATCTACATGATTGTATGCATTGCACTGCCACCACACAATTAGCTGATTAGATGATCGCATGAATAAGTAGGTGTAATAAAGTAATAAAATAAAGTGTTCCTAATAAAGTGCTCAGTGAGTGTATAATATCTCTCATCATTTAACATCAATTAATTTACTGAGTATTATTCAGGAGGTATCAGCTATCTGTGCTATATAACTATAGTGCAGTATCATTGTGTAAAATCTTACACTCGCGTACAAAAAGACATGATATACTATAACACATACATGTTTAATTGAATGAAAAACCTCTATCTTTTTTGTCATTATTATCATAATGACAGATTCATTCAAATATGTAGCAGACTTTAATCTTACTTCCTGAGGAATAGTATAAGCCTACTTTACATGTCAGTTCAAAGTGCCAGCTTGGGCAGAAAGGGTGTCTTTGCTTGCAGAAGAGAAATCGTTTCCCACATTTCTGTACCCAGCGATCCGCGAGAACAGGACGTGCCGAGTCGTGTCCTCTCTTTCTCTTTCACAGACGCTCTAATCAAACCGCTTTCCTGAGTTGTTTCATATTTCCCGACCGGACAGTCGTGTGGCGGCCGCCTCATGTTTTTTAATGTGCAGCATCTTCCGTAGACTGTGAGATTTTGCGGGCTCATCTGTATTCTTGGGAAGCGCTCTCCTCGTGTCTTGTGTTACTGCCGAATCGCGGTGTTGTTGAGTCGAGCCGGGAGAGAATGGAGATCGTGATGGACTTACCTCGCCTGACCTCGCGAGTCCGACTCCGTCAACGCATCAATGATAAATAATGCGCTAAGAGTTTAACCGCTCGCCTGGTGCCATCTGGTAAAAATGACTTTGGCCTTTGTGTCATGCATTCTCTATTGTGCCAATGTGGGGTGTCAAACTGGCTGGAGAGGACAAAAGGATAGACTATAGGCAAACACACATTAGAACAAAAGAGTGTATATTTTTTCCAATTTGTTTTTAGGTCACCTATGTTCTAATGTCTACCTTCTAACAGGTTTTCTATGCATGTATATGTTATGGAACTCACTAGCATGAGTAGCACATGCGCCTTAAAAGGTGATCTCGACCTTTTATTTGCTGAAATGGGGCTGTGGTTTTGCACATGATATATATAATTTAAATCTCTTCTTTTTGTTGTGTAAATAACCACTGTTGCTTATATCCTGTGGTTTAATGCAGTTAAATTAAAATTAATTTGTAGGAATGAAATGCTGCATACACCCAGCCCTCCATGGCAATGAGTTTGAGAGGGCTGAGCTGGAACAAGAGTGCAATTATTTGCTTTCTCCAGGGACCGTGTTGTTCAGCTGAGAGAGCTAACTGAATCACTTGGTGTGTGCTATAATCCTCAATGATAAAATCTTCAGCAGATACTGTACCTCTATTCCACTCAGCTTTTATGCAATGTTTTGTCCAACATAAAATGTCAGCTGTGTTCTTAGTCACTGCGCCTTGTACAGAACTGAAACACACTCATGTGGAGACAAACCCAGTCAGCCGCCTGCCTCCAGCGACAGAAGCAAAAACACACCATCTATCACTGCCAATCAGACAGAAGTAAACGCTCTCTCTTTCAGCTCTTAGTCACAGGCCTAGCCCCTGGGGTATACTGCACAGCACCAGCCAGACAGAAGCAATCGCTCCTTCAGCGCTGTCCCGAAGCAGCCCCACACTGCAAGAAAGCTTCCCTTTACCTCAGACGACACCTTCGGCAAAATACGTGTGCGAAAGCAGCCTTGAATATTTCCGTGTTGTCAGAGCTGTGTTATTCTGCCCTACAGTGAGAGCCAAAGGCACCTCCACTGTCGGATATGACAGCAAACCCCAGGGAATGTTTTTATAATGCAGTGCAGGAAGCACAGGCTGGTAATGATGATTGGACGAATGCCAGGTGAATAATTACTTATAAAAACTGCCAATGTCATTACTTTACAATATGAGAGAGAGAGAGAGAGAGAGAGAGAGAGAGAGAGAGAGAGATAGAGAGAGAGAGAGAGAGAGAGAGAGAGAGAGAGAGAGAGAGAGAGAGAGATTTGAATCTAAGATGCATCTTAAACATATAATAAATAAATATTATTTGTAATTTAGGCTCCCTGTAAAGTGTTTGAAAGGATAGTTCCAACAAAGTCTGTCTGGGCCAATGAAAAACATAGTCAAATATAGAACTATATTTTAAAAAAGGAAAGTACAGACACAATAAAACACCTTTTCATCATAATCAATTTCATGAGTCACTATCACCTATCACCAAAACCTGACATTTTACCAGTGCTCTGGACCACAAAATTGGCCTGGACCACAAAATTGGCCATTTTAACTTTGAACCATTGGGTGTAAATGGCTTTATCCCGAGGAATGTTTGGGGGAAACATATGTACACTCTGTATGTGTGTGCTAAGCTTTTAATATTACAATTGCAAATAGTTGAGAGAATTACAATTGCAATAAAATAAAATAAAAGATTGATGATGATTGGTGTTGATCTGCCCCTTATGTGTGGCACCTATGTGGGAGATCCTTTAGCTATTACACCATAACTTTATGACATGATGTATTCACACCTGCTCCAGTTAGACAGTGATGGATTGGGTTTAATTTCTTTCTCGAGGATTATATCCACAATATTTTCTACTGGAGACCTACGTAATGACATTAAGTCCTGTGAAACTCCATCCGTTGCAGAGTTGCATCAGTTGTTATGGCCAGCTACACTGCAGACTCCACTCTTTAGACCATGAATGACTGTATCACAGTTTATCTTTGTGTTTCAAAACAGCTAAAACACACCTCATGTTGCAACTATCTTCATACAGATATTTACAATTCCATAAACTATTCTGCTCTTAGAATTGTGAGGCATGCGTTTTGAAACAAGTTGGAATGGGTAGCAGGTAGAAATGTATACTAAAACTTCTGGCTTACTGCCCAGATATTTATAGCAGGAAAGGAGCATATCTCAAAGATAGCTCCTGTGTCGCTGGGACCTCATTTAGCAGGTGACCCAGCACATCAGATCAGAGCTGCAGCTGTTTGAAATCATCTTCTATCACTTCACCGCTCTCTCCTTTCAAAATGATTTTGTTGCATTGCCTGAGTTTATATTATAAACATCTGGGTAATTATTTCAGTGAAACCTGAGAGTTGTCCCCACTTAGGCTGTTAATTTCCCCTGTTTCTATATGGTGAATCCTGATTGGCTCAGCTGCTGAGACTGAGCCAATCACAGAGCAAGATAATACAAACCAAGCATCAGCTGAGCTTTCATTCATCATCCAAAAATGAACTATTTAACCAAAAAAATTCAAATCAAATGACATTTAGATTTAAAGAAAAATTAAAATGTTTTATCTTGTTATTCCCAGTTGTCTTAATTACTTACATCTGCTGTTTGTTTGACATAAACTGTCTGACTGCCCAGTGTCAGAGAAAATTCCAGAAAGGAATGTTGTTCTAATAGGCTCTGACATTTTCTGCACTGCAAAGAATGTTCATTTGTCTCCTGGAATCTCTAGTGCTGGCTATTCTGAGGTCATTGATTTGAAGAGGAAATGGTTCTAACTGTGGATGGTTAATGTACGTGTTTGGAACCCTCAAGGTTGGTGGATCAATCCCTGGTATAGCCACGATAAGATCTGCAGAGCTGTTGGGCTTAACCCCACGTTGGTCCAGGGGGGATTGTCTCCTGCTTAGTCTAATAAACTGTAACTGTTTTGGATAGAAGCATCAGCCAAATTACATGTAATGTAATGTTTAGCAATTAAGTAAAATCCCAGGAGGCTGATATATGGGGTTAAATTTATTTTAAAAAGTGGGATTCAGAGAACCATTCTTCCTAAAGCCTGCATGGAAACTTGTATCAATGACATGATCTTTATGAGGATAATAAATATAAAGACGGAAATAATGCTCTTGCTCATGAGTTTCATACCTTTTAGCCGGCGCTCAGATCCAATAACATCAGACGTCACCGCATAACTAACGCCACATCAGCAGGAGTGCCGAATTTGGCACAATGACTGAACTCACCTGGTATGCAAGTGCAATGGAGGAACTGAATCAGCCCTGTATCTAAGGGAATGTGCCTGGTGGAGGGCCTGAAAAGCATTAACATTACACAGGACCTGGGGTCACATGACTCAGGAGCTCTGAGCTCACTAAAATTCAGGCGATTAACACCTTGTTGCCATAGTGACCAGATGTGATGACCAAGAACAACTCAGAGGTAACTGCTGGAGGGCCAACAGGACACTGAAGAGCCCTGTTACCTGTGACACCCTCCTGGTGAATGAACAGGTATTAAACAGGTATTATACAGCAGTGCTGGTAATAGATCTTGTGTAGTCTTAGGTGTTTTATGGCTAAGGCCATCATTAAAAAAGCAGAGAGAAGTTAAGTGCCAGTCACGATCAACTGCATACACACTTTGAGATTGTTTGTATGCAGTTGCTCTCCTAATTGTACAAGGAAACACTGCAAGGTACATTCAGTGCTTCGATATTTCTGTGTTCTGTCGCTGTCTGGATCACTGCCATGTTGCCATAGATACCAGTATGGAGGTCAGCTGCCTTGGGCAATTTTAGAGTCTGGAGTGTTCTCTCGAGCCGTTCTCAGTTCAATACAAATTAAAACCCGCACACCCCCGACCTGCTCAACCTCCCAATATCGAAATAAAGCTCCTGGACACTTTGCCTGTGCTCCCAGGCTGATGTTATTATCGATGTACTTTCATCAAAAACGATTTATTCAATTATGCTTCTCTTATGCGGATTGGAAAATGAATAGAACATCAGCTAGTCATTTGTTCCTGTTCTGATCTCAGATCACACTTTAATGCACATGAATCACACATGAATCATGTAGCAGTCTCCACTGTGTTTAAACCTTTAAACATTCTTTGCACTCTCCTTCTTGAATTTTAAGTGCTCTCACCCATATGTTAGAATAAATGCTTAATTTATTCTTTAATTGTTTTTCATGTAAAAGTGTGTAATTTCTGAACATCAGTGCTGGTGTGTTCAGTCTGTATTGGATTTGTTCACTTCTGAGTGGCAGAACATTGAAGGGAAGCACTTCTGATTGGCTAAAATGTGACTTGCCATTCATCTTTGCACATATTATTTGAATATTTTAAAATGGTGATATTTTTATTGCACATTAGGCCAAACCTATTTCTGAAGTTGAGTTGAAGTTGATATATGAGGGAGCCAACTGAAGGGTTGAGAACCTTTAAACTCTTTTCTGCAAATATGTAAATCAGATATGCCTTCTGATGTGTCTATCAGCAGATGTCGTGATGTTTGAGATCTGTAGTTCTGGGTGTGAACCTGTCGTGGGTTTTCAGATTAGAAAGTTTTGGGATATACCCAAGGTTCTATTTCAATCACATTTCCTAAAAAGATCTCTCACTGCCTGCTTCAAACTCTGTCTCTCTGTCTTGCATATTCTCTCTCCCTCTTTCTGTTCTTCTCTCCATCTCTTGCTCTGTTTCTTCCTTCATCCATCTCTAGTTCTTTCCCCCTCTCCCTCTCTCTCTGTCTACCCTTTGTACCCCACAGTGGTAGTGTGAGTCCAATACTCTCACCACACACACAGTCCTCACAGTGTGTGTCGATAGTCTCACCACACACACACACAGTCCTCACAGTGGTAGTGTGTGTCCCCGATACTCTCACCACACACACACACAGTCCTGACAGTGTGTGTCGATAGTCTCACCACACACACACACAGTCCTCACAGTGGTAGTGTGAGTCTGATTCTCTCACCACACACACACAGTCCTCACAGTGTGTGTCGATAGTCTCACCACACACACACAGTCCTCACAGTGGTAGTGTGTGTCCCCGATACTCTCACCACACACACACACAGTCCTCACAGTGTGTGTCGATAGTCTCACCACACACACACACACAGTCCTCACAGCGACTGTCTTTGTCCCCTATACCCTCAACACATATACACACTGTTGTCACAAAAGCAGTGTTTTTCCCGATGCTCTCAGACATGTGAGTGGGCCATGGTGCGGGGGGGGTGAGCAATTAGAGAGGTGCCGTCTGGCGGGTTGTTGCCACAGCAGGATCCAGCATCCGCCAGTCGGCTGATTCCACCACCCCCGCCACCCGTGTGTTGGGGCTCGCGCTCTCCAGTCGTGCCTACAGTCGGATGGGGGGGGTGCGTGGGGGAGAGGTAGAGTCTCTGCCCAGAGCCAGAATTACAGCTCAGGTTTAAACAATGCTGTCTGACACAGTTAAAATATTCACTGATAAGATTTCATACTGTATCCCATTGAATCATCTCTGAATATTTTGTAATTTCAAACTGGATTAGAGAGGAGAGATGGAAGCTCAGAGTGAAATGTATCTGTGTATGCGAGGCAATAACTTTTATCTTTCTTTCTTTTTTTATTGTTGTGAAGCTTCTGAGAAAGGTTAGTTGTAATCGGTCTGACGATTAAGCAGTTTGTTTGCGCAAAAAGACTCACCGATTGCTGTGTTAATGTCCCATTGTTTTTGTTTTGTTCTGATTGTGTTTCGTGTTCAGGTTAGAATTTGCTGCACTGTGAGATAAACTATGAGAGCTGAGATTAATTATGTAATCTGCCATTGAGATCTTTAACCTTATGGACCGCAGTGCATGACAGTATGACCATGCCTGACAAACTGTTTAACCCCTCAGCAGAAGATCTCATCTTGGGGCAAGCAAGGTCAAGCATAGAAAATTCTTGCTGATTTACTTCTACAGTGGTTTGCAAAAATGTGGGCACCACTGGTCAAAAAGCCTTTTGAATTAATATCTACGTGAACAGAAGCGAACCTGACCTCTAAATGGTACAACATTAAACATGGCACATTTCTTCAAATTTTAAAGCAAATAACCTTTTTCGTTTTGTTTAGAGGAACCCATGGTTGTAAACACCAGACAAAACAACCACTGCAGTCGGATACTTTAGAAGGCATGGAGTTACTTCAGAATAAAAAGGTCAGCCCTGGAATTCTACTCACCTGACTCATTGAAGCCCTAATGAGTCAATCACCTGGGTCTGGGCCTTAGTAATCATCTTTTTCAAAAGTAACAAAGAATAATCCAAAAGGGTTCCCAAACTTCATAGGGCCCTTTTCCTTTTTTTAAATAACTTATACAGTAAAAAATGAAAAAAAAAACAATCTGCTTTAAAATATGTAGAAAGGTCTCATGTTTAACTCTGTACCATTTAGAGTTCAGTTTTGCTTTCGATCACATACAGATTCATTGTAACAGACATTTAAACCAGGGTGCCAAAATTTGTGCACCCCACTTTATGTGCATTTACAGGTAAAACAAATACAAACAGACATATGTATTACTCTATATATATTGTTGATACTCTCTGTTTGAATTGATTCATACACTGGTTTTGTGTTTCATTTGGTGGTTTGCCCCTGCAAGAATGCCGCCAGCCAGGAAATAATGCTCACGAGGTTCTGACAGTAGAGGGCAGCTGCATTGCATTTTGGCCTGTAACAGGCGCAGCAGTGATCGTTAGCAAGATTATTCATAATCTATAGTGTTTTAGGGTTTTGTTTTTGCCAAACCACCACCAGGTGGCAAATATGAGCAATTTTGTAGTGCGTGTTAGTGATCCCGGCGGCACGGATGGTGCAGTGGGTAGCACTGCTGCCTCACAGCAAGGAGGTCCTGGGTTCGAATCCCCGTCGGCTGGGGGCTCTGTGCGGAGTTTGCATGTTCTCCCCGTGTCTGCGTGGGTTTCCTCCGGGTACTCCGGTTTCCTCCCACAGTCCAAAGACATGCAGGTTAGGCTGATTGGAGAATCTAAATTGCCCGTGGGTTTGAGTGTGTGAGTGTGTGAGTGTGTGAGTGAATGGTGTGTGTGCCCTGCGATGGACTGGTGACTTGTCCAGGGTGTATTCCTGCCTTTCGCCCAATGTATGCTGGGATAGGCTCCAGCCCCCCTAAGACCCTGTTCAGGATAAGCGAGTTCAGATACTGGATGGATGGATGGATGGATGGATGTTAGTGATCCCACATGGTCTTTTGTTTTTGTTGTTTAATTGCCTACCATTAAAACCCCTTTCTTGAAATATTCAGTGAAATTATCGTCAATTTATAAATAATAATAATAATCATCATCATAATGCAAATGCGCCGAAACAATGTGGAACATATTAGCCTATATAGGACAAACTGCATAGAGACTCAGTGGTCTCATTGCTCTGGCTTTTTCGCTCAAAGCCAAATTTAAAGAGCATTATGGATTTTCCAACGCAAATTCTAACTTCAGCAATTGTAGCCTACAATAAATTGCTAAATTAATCCTGAAAATCATTATTTGTGAAATGACAGTTATCGCACAGAATATTTTGTTTATCTTTAGATAGTAGGCCACTTTTGGATGAGATCTTGAAAGGTAGGCCTATAATAGAAAATATGTCACTCTGCTGCCCCCTATTGTTGGAACATTGCAGGTATTTCAGACAGCAATGGATTAGAGTGCTCACATTTGCCTCTTGGTGGTGGTTGTGTGAACAACAAGTAGCTACTGTGGAAAAACAAAAAAATATATGCAAATCTTCTGCCACTCGGCAGGAAGGAGCGCCAAATGAAACACAAAACCATTGTAGATTAAATAAGGACAATTAATAAGTGCAATTAAACAAACATCAGATCCGGAAGACATAATGGAGAACACAAATGCCCTGTAGGTTAAAATATGATTTTGAGCCATGAACTTTTCTTTTTCTTAGGCTTTAATGGTGTAATAGTAACAGGTAATCTTTACCTCTGTTTGTTAAGACTAATGTTTCTCCTCAAGCTTTCTCAGACTTAATGTCTCAGCAGGTTTGATTGAGCCCTTTGAATAGGAACTGCAACAAAGTACTGTCTTGCCATTGTTGCATAAGTATGATGCAGATGCAAACTTTTGAAGTCCCATTTTCAGCCCTGACGGAGACGAGTCCAGATGTGATTTTGATGTTAATGTTATTGCCTTAGGCTATGCAGCATCAAAATCTGACTGTTTTACTAAGCATGCTAATTGATTTATTTTTGGTTTGATGCATGGACAAATTGAACCATACTTTAAGAGCTCCTTTGTGCATTTACTGGCTGGCCCCGTAATGATTACACAGTTTCTTGATGTCACTGTTTTGGTATTCTCACAGACCATATGTTTGAGTTTATGTAAAACTGCTGTGTAATTGCAAACATTAGTCTTGTATGACAGAGCTTCAAATATAAGAGCCTTCCAACGTTTTCTACAGACATGATCCTTGGGTGAGCATCATATATTTTCCACTTCTTTATGACATTTTTTCAGTCATATTCAAAGTGTGTTTGTTCCTGTGACTTTAAACTGTGTAACTGTTGCCAAAATGTGGATCTGGAGATTAAAATGCATACATGTTCTGGAGGAGGATACAGAATGCCCTTGGATAACAGGAAGTGATGTAATGAACTCTGATGTCCACACACTGGAGAGAGCTGACAGTTTTGCACAGTTAGCAGCTTTGATGGCTACAGTGGTACTTCAAGCCCAGCCTAGCTTACTGTAAAGAGCTGTTAGCAGCAATCCTTGGTTTATAGTGGAGATCCAGATGGCTGTCTGGTGCTTGTGAGACTTTCACCGTGGATGTAATAGACTTTAAAAATGCCCTGGAGTTGCACAATCTGGAAGTCATTTTAATTTTAAAAGCAAGTTTGGTTGGCACTGCTGTGGACTGGATTGCACCCTCTCTCTGTGCTTGTGCCCCCAAACACCCTCGCCCCCCGTTTGTGCCCGTCTCTTAGGACCTAATGCCAGCCAGCTGCCCTTGTCTGTCAGAGAACCCGCCTCGTTCCCACCTCCTCTTAGTCACGCCGTTCATTTGCTGTTCTCTTCCGTCTTTCTTTCCAGATTGCACATCATGCCCCCCAGCCCCCCACCCCCTCCCACGGCTGGACGTTGACCAGGGCAGTCTGTGACTGTGACCCTCTCTCTCACACAGCTCCCCCAGAAGAAAAGGCTCCAAAGAGGAACCCTATCAGGTTCAAGGCTTCTTTGTCAGGCAATATGGTTCAAAGTGGGAGCTTTCACAATTTATGGAACCCACCTACCATAGAGGGTTCCATAAAGAACTAGAAGAGTCAAAGAACCCTTTTTATTTCAGAGTGGGGCTGCTTGTCGCTTCCTGCTCTACCCTTACAGTCCCCTTGAAGCACAAACCTGGGAAGACACCTCACACAGTCCTTAAACCTGAGTGCGTTCCTCGGTTGGGGAGAAGGGAAGATGTGTGTCTGTCTGGAGTAGAGCCCTGTTGAAGAAAACAGCTCAAGCTAGGTTTTAAACAGCTGGTAGCTTGTTGACCAGTTCAGACCAGCTCCCAGCTTGACATGGCTTGATGTTTGGAAACAACTCAGACAAGCTACCAGCACTAGCTGATTGACCAGCTCATACCCAGCTAGACTAGTTTTATGATAAGCTTGATCAAGCTGGATTGTACAGCAGGGAAAACTATGGTAAGACTCATGATCTGCAGCATAGCTTTCGTCTCTGCTCGGTACAAACTGATTTTTAATAATACTTCATCTCATAATCAAAATGAGTCACCTGTCGCCCTAGAAAATGAGTTATTGCTTTGTGTTGCATGCACTGTATGAAACAGACTGAACAGACTATTAGAAAATATTGTTATAGCTTCAGGTCAGATAGTTCACAACAGCCTGTTATCCAAGGTGGCAAACTATGACAGCATAACATTGAGTCATATAAGAGTTCAAATGGATCCATGTTGATTTATTCTTCATTTAGTGCTGCAAAATATAGTCAGACTCCCGCCCAAGTGGAATAAAACAGGCTTCTTTTCTAAAGCTCATTTCCTAGTCATGCTGAGAGACGGTGCTGACTAGTGCCACTGCGGTTGGCTCCAGTATATCATCATTCAGACCTGTTGTCAATGTAAAGTCAATAGTACAACTGTGATGAAAATACAAAGTCAATCATTTTTTCCAACAAGAAAATGGATAGTCAGTGGGTGACGTAGCAGGCACTTGCTCCATATTTTTGTACAGTCTATGCTCCCAGCACAGAGAGTTGTTTTCAAGCTGCCTTAAGAAACAGCACATTTCATGCCGCACAATTTGTTCTGATTTGAATGACCGAGTTCTACTCACACTCCCTCCTTCAGATGCAATTTAAATGGCCCCCTCCATTTTGTATGGTGTCTATTTTAGATCCTGCTGGTCGAGGGAAAAGTACGTACAAGGCACGAAATGTTCCGAACCAAAATATGTTCCTTGCTTGCTGGAGTCCTGAATAACTGTGTAATCAAACGATGGTATAAAAATACATTGTTTTATGTGCACAGTCAGTGAAAAGACTGTGGATAACAGGCTCAGTGGGAGAAAGTGTTAGAAACAGCTCGGAGGGAGTCTTTGAGCAATTACATAATGTGCATCCTAGAATGCATCCAGAAATGCCAACGCTGAAGACCTACAGATAGCTGACATCATACTTGTGGCAGGAAATGCTTAGCAGGGGGTCATGGAATTGAAGAGAGGGCAGTTTCAGCACTAATGACCTTTTAAGAAGGGGGGGTTAGCACTCGGAAATGGGGTGCAGGTGAGTATCTAGTTGGTGGGGGTGGGGGGTTGTTTTCTGGGACAGAGAGGATGTACGTGGGTGTATGTGGGCAGACAAACTGGAGGGTTATTATGTATTTCCTGGTATAGGCTTTCCAAAATCAATGCCCCCCGCTCCTTTCTTTCTTACACACACACTAACAAACACACACAGACACATACACACACAGGCACGCACACATGCATGCACATACACACAATGTATGGATTCTCCTCTCCTGTGCAAAAGGTAGACTACTCTGAAAAGGACTTGTGTTTGAACCAAATGCACATTTCTGGATACATACTGTCAATGCTATTCCAAGCTGCTGTAGTATAAATGAGCTGTACATTTTGAAAGAAAATGGTCATAAAGATCAGTATATTTGGAAAAGTAAATTGTACAAGTTTCATATTCGCAACAGGTAGAGTAAACTCTGAGTGTAATCTTTTTTTTTTGCAAACATTGGCTTTTACTTAGATCCTACTCATCCCTGCAGGGCTTGTTACCCGAGTTAAGATCAAGTCCACAGACTGTGATTTGTCTCACATGGAAAGGTCTCTTCAGCCATGCATGTTCCTTTCTATCAGGAACACAGATTAGTGGAGGTCTACTCCTGCCTGGAGGACCTCTACTCCAAAAACACAGAGGAAGATCACAGAATCACGTCGCTGGAGCATTGTGTCGTGATCCACAGAAACGCAGTTTGGATGAGTAATGGGAGCAATATTGCTGGTACTGAAGCAGATAAAGACGCAGGGCTCTTTATTGAAATTCACTTGCGCTTCATTACACCGTACAGTGCAATGCCCACGGGATCTGTGTTATGATTATTGCATTTTTTCTTCTGTTTAATTACTTGTATCATTCACGTTTCCCTTTCTGTGCAAGAGCGCTTGGTAATATTGCTTGAGGTGGAGAACTGATTGTGTGAAAATGGTGATACACTTGTGTCCTCTACGCTCCATGTGTTCAGAACTGGCCTTTATTGCTGAGCAGAACACCAGCCTGGCTGAGGTTGTGTTGTGAAACTTGATTGCTTCAATGGATTTTGTCTTGTAATAAAAGTATGTGTGGGTGTGTGTATCTGTGTATGTGTGCGTGTGTTGGTGTGTGTGTGTGTGTGTGTCTGTCTGTGTGTGTGCGTGCGTGTGTCTGTATGTGTGTGTTTGTGTGTGTCTGCATGTGTGTGTGTTTGTGTGTGTCTGCATGTGTCAGTGTCATTGCGAGTGTGTCTGTGTATATGTGTGTGTATGCGTGTGTGTGAGTGTGAGTGTGTGTGTTTGTGTGTATGGTTGTGTGTGTCTGTGAGTGCTTGTGTGTGTGTGTGTGTGTGTGTGTGTGAATGTGATCTCTCATGTAATGTACCGTGCCCTCCTGTTGGCCCCTGAGCTGAAGTGTAGCTGAATCATCACAGAGTATCATACTGTACATCTATTACATATATTCAAGCTCAGGCCAGTCCTCCTGTTAGGTATCTAAGTACAATTTAAGTACATGCATACTGCAATGTTATTTATGTAAGCAATAATGAAGGCATAATATGTACCTCACCTACACATGCCAACACGTGCACAATCACACACACACACATGCACGTGAACATATGCACATGCAGATGAACTTGCACGCATGCACAAACACACACACACACACACACACACACAAACCACAAGATGGGTAGTACAAGCTCCTTTAAGTGATCTTTTAGTCTATGGGGGGAGATACAAGTCAGCATTTTAGTATTTAAAAAAATACACATTTTAGTCATCAGAAAAACCACATAGAAGAGATTTCATATTTCCTTGAATTCTTATTCTCATATGTTCTAATCCACGTACCGGCTGCCTTTCAGTTTTCAGAACACGACAGATCATTTATTTGCATGAAATTGCATAAAATAGCATGTCTGGGCTCACGAGTGTCAAATTTAATTGCAGCGAACGACACTCGTTTCAGCAAAGTGAAAAGGCCAGATGCAGTGAGTGCCACCGTATGGTGCCACACTCAGATGAGCTGACAGTCCCGCTGGAGTGACTCACACTTTCCAGCAACATTCCCAAAGCCTCCACTTTAAAGCGGCACCGGTCAGGAGGACTTTCCGTCTTTTAAGGGTATTGGCCGAACAATGGCCAAAATACATGGCACAAATGCTGTATCATTTGTGCCATATATTTGCATGCTACGCGTATGATTTTCTGGGGTAACGTTATTTTATAGCCTGTTAGTTACCTAGTATTCTCTGAGTAAATACAGTTACTTATATAATTATTAGGTAAATGCTTTGATTTCAGTGGTGAGGACATAGTATATAGTCAGTAAGTACCATATGTAAGTACAATGTAAATACATTTTACGGCCTGTTTGAAAGAACTTAACTCTGAAATCAAAATAGTTACCTAATAAGTACCTTGTACCTACCCAGTAAATACTAGGTAGGCGAATTAACAGGCTGTAAAATTATTTTTAAAAAATTATATTTATTATATAGATTGCCTGTCAATGCTGCATGTATCTGATTGATCCATGTGTGAACAGCAGTCATTTGACCAAAGTGTCCTTGTGTCTAGTGTTGACATACACAGAAAAGCATAAAATGTTACATAAGCGACTGACATGCCACCTTAATTATTATGAAAAAAGATCAAAAATAATTAGTGGTTATGGAGAAAGAAGTGAATCTCAGCTCCATCTACCAGGCAAGATTACACCACAACAGATGCTATTAACGAGCTACCATTATGTCTTACTGTACCATCACATTACAAATCAATGCACAGTTCATCAATCCCTATGTTTAATCCATAAAATGTATTGTTAAGAGTATTCCATTCTTGTTCTGCTATATTACCCTGCTCAAGCAGTGACTAAAAACAAACTCCTGTCTCGGCATGATGTATCTGTCATAACGGATCTACAGTTCAGCTCAAGAACAAAATGTACATACAGTATATAACAAAGCATGATCTTGGAGGTTATCATAGATGGCCTTGGGACCCACAAGGTGGTTTTTAGCAGCCAAACAATTAGTTCTCTGTGCATTAATGGGTCACGTTCATCAAAATCATCAAAATTCGGAGTCCTTCCGAAAGGACACATAATGACTAATACCAATCAAGATATATAAGACTGGAGACAACTTCTGCTTAGACAGATTCCTATGGGAGCTGCTCAATGGCGCATGGAGGCTGCCATGTTTGACTATGGGGCTTTATGCCACCAGATGCGCAAGCGCACTACATATCTAAACGTGAACGGTATGCAGCGGTAGAGGCTTACTAAACTGCAATACATCCAGTAACCACTAGAGTTTGTGAGCTTTAGGGGAAAAGCCAATCCCTGGTCCCCTGGTTATACTGCGGTCCATGGAGGGAGGTCCACCCTGTTCAGTTAACAGCACCTCCTGCTGGCTAACAGGGCCCTGCTAGAATGTTGGCTCAGACTAGCTGAGTGACCGCAGAGTGAAAATAGGTGGAACTGCTACTGACACTGCATGCCAAACATGCTCATCACCACTCCTTTCACCCAACTGGGCATGTGGAATAAAATCTAGGAATGGAGGAGTAAGATTTAAGATTCAAGACTGCTGCCTAGTCACAGCCTAGTCAACTGTAAGTCGCTTTGGATAAAAGTGTCAGCTAAATGACTCTAGTATAATGATTAAACATTGAAATCAGGCTGTGAAAAATGATTGATTGGCCCATTATTTTAGTGATTAAAACTCATAGAATAATTTTCCAGTGAAAACTGTTTGTCCCTTTCCACCATAACACGCTAGGCCATCTTGTGTCGTGTGTCTCTTGCTAACCTTGAGTTTTCAAATGGTAACCATGGAGATATCAGACTGTACATCAAAATCTCCCTGTTCCCTCTGAGAGGGGTCTTGGGGTTCGTGCTGATGTTTATGTCTAAAATACTCTGCTCATTTTTTAGTGCTTAGTTGGGCACCTGTATCCCGCACCAGCTGTTTGTGGAGGAAAAACATAACTTATTTAAATATCCTCTACACTCCGTGAAGAGGTTCAGTTTAAATGGGCTTAAAAATAACATTAAAATGGCTTTGCTGAGTCAGTACTCATAATTTCACCCTTTTGGGTGAAGCAGCATAACAGAAACTCCCTTCTTACACCAAAGGTTTCACATACAATAAAAAAACTGAAAATGGAAACACATAATTTGTTCAGACATAAAGCAAAATACAAAAGGCTGATTCTCAGTGTCTTTCTGAATCACAACTAGCTCAGGTATTTTTCCATAAGATCTCTGCCCCATTGCAATCACACTGCAGTATACATGCAGAATAAGCCACAGGGATTCAAGAGAATTGTCATTAGTGCTCTCAAATATTGCATCTTACAAATGCAATATTTCAGTAGTCCAGTAGATTCTTTTGAATTGCGCATAACTGATTGAAAAGTTATATAAAAACTTGAGATCTTTGACAATGGAGCTGTGTTTTCTAAATGTACTTTTGCAAAGGCATATTTGAATATTTAAACTCCAATGAAGTGAAATTCTCAATAGACCTAAAACGCGCTGGTGAGGAGCCATGATTTGAATAGTCTGTAGTTATGGCACTCAGCTTCATGCACTACCAATAAAAACCTTATATTGTATTCTTCATTTCAAAATGCTGTCTGTTCAAAGATCAAGATTGAATGACACTGTCACCTCGTGTAATAATCTTAGTTATTACTGAGAATGGTCAAGAGGAGGCAGTTAGCCTGAGTGCACATTTTCATTCATAGATGAATTGGCATACAATTAGCTAACACAGAAATGTAGCTCTGTGGTTTTTTCACAGGCGTTTGTTTCTAAATGTTCTGTCACAGTTGTTGTTGTTTTCAGAGAATTCAGTTGTAGTTGTTTGCAGGCTTTTTTCCCTAGAATTCTCAGTAATTTTCAGTTCCGTTGGTATTTCATAAGAGTACTTTCCATCTCAGCCACAATTAAATGGCAGCAGCTTGAAACCAAAGCAAATAGTCTGTTGTTACTTGAAAAAAGTAGCCTAACGAATAATAGTGGGAAAGCTGCAGTGGTGTTTATTAATTTCTGTTACCACAGGCTGTCACCAGTGGCCTACTCCACCGCTAACACCAGGGCACAGTAAGGGGAAGTGGGTCAAACGAAATTTGAGCTGGAATTCCCAAGAATGAAACCACAGTCTCCCAAGACACCAGCAGGAAACCTCACCACATCAAGAAAGGAAGGAAGACCTTTATCCGTAAAGAGGTCGGTTTGTTGTACTTCCAAGCTCAAACCTGGCAAAGTTACGCTTCCTGGTACTGGCAGGCATAAAAGCTTACAGTCTGTACAGTCAGTT
Organism: Conger conger; assembly: GCF_963514075.1. NCBI lineage: Eukaryota > Metazoa > Chordata > Actinopteri > Anguilliformes > Congridae > Conger > Conger conger. Next base: position 23,029,738 of record NC_083770.1, on the reverse strand, counting down.
GCTTAGGGTGTGGATAGCCCCCATATTCAAATCATTGGTAGCGATAACACAAAGAAAAATAAAAAAATAAACACCGTCATGTCTTAAGGGAAAATTGTGAACGTTAATTACCGCGCTCTATTCCTGTGGTTTTAAACGCTGCTGTATTAATTGCGGTATTTAGCTCTTCGTTGTAGCCTACTGGCAAGATTTCTACATCATATTCAAATTGTCTTCTTTTATCCGCTCTCCCGTTTCGGGAAGCTGCAGGGATCTCGCTTGTCGTTGAGCGTACAGAGCCATACCAAATTTGTCCCTGTTTCCTCTTTCTGTGGAGAATCCTTCAGCACAACTCTCATCGTATTGGCTGCATCATGGAACAGGAAGCATATCCTTGTATGTGCTCTCTACAGAACTTCTCACACTGAGCTGTGTCAGATGCTGTAATGTAACAGGTTGAATCTGATACATGCTACATATGAGCATTTCCACCGCGTAGGAAACCGCGGTTTCGATTTTACGCCGGAAAACTCATTAATAAACCTGTCAATTACGCGTCTAATTTGACATGGAATTAAACTGTACACGTTTTTCATTTTTGGTTCGATTATGACACGGACATGATGTGTTTCCTGAAAATATTACACATTTTGTTTATCTGACAAGGTCATTTTATGCCACTAAAAACCTTTAAACGTATGTATATTTCACATATTTTATACATTATAGTAAATGACTGTGTTCTTTTGCTGCCGATGGGACAAAGTTGAATTAATCATGAAACCACTTTATAATTTAAGCCAGGGCGTGAATCAGAAATAATTCAGTACTATTTATTTTTGTGTAATTGTTGGTATAACTTCTGAGTGGGTAGCAGTGCGCAGAAGTGTCGTGACTTCGCTTATCTGGAAGAATTTCCATGCCAGGCAGATTCAGCCCCAGCTTGAAAATAACAGAAAATGTTAGCTCGGAAAATAAAAATTGATCATTTGAATTAAATGATGCTGGAGTGACCAATCTGAACCGTCCAGATAGCAGGACACGATGCCAGAACAGAGAAAGACAAGGTAAGAAACCAATACGACACCAGCATATTAATAGACCAATGACAAAACAGAAGCGAATAGCGCGGCCGGTGTCCCCCCTTCTGCGGGCTGAGGGGGCGGGCTCGGGGATGCACGATTGCGCTGTGTGGGTGGAGTTCACGGAATACAGTAGGTTGACAGTCGGAGCGAAGCTGGCAGTCAGCAAAGCGGTACGCGTCAACGGTAAGATCCCAGAGTTTTATATAAAATACGAGCTGCACACATAGATCTGCTTTAACTTGCAACATGGTTTTGATTTGGACTCAGTTTGGTTTGAAACACAAAAACCTTAAGTGTCAGGTTCGGGTTATACACAGAAATGACAGCTGGATATTGGGGGTAAGATTTGCACATTTTTTCCACAATGTGTTTTATAAGTATCACTTAAAAATCCATCTGTATGAATCCAGCTGTGTGTTTTTTGGTTACATTCGATGTAAAGGTTTTTTTATTCCATTATTCTCATTTCACCTTTGGTTACAACAAGCTAGTTCCTCGGAACTTTGGTAGCAGCCGGTAGGTTATCGTGCAGTTCGCGTCTTGGACAAGAGTAACAAAGTTTAAACGTTATGTTCGGGGTCTTATCTGTAATTTTACTGTGTATTCGCTGAAAGGTGTATGTAGTTGGACTACCAGTAGACCAGGCTAATGCGTGGATACGATTTCTTCTTACTGTAGCTAATTCTAGGCTATAGGCAGTTCCGATGCCTTATTATAAAACTGGAATCTATCATTGTGCGCACAAACCAAGGGTAATATAACATGGCTAACTATATTGACTATATTGATTGTTATTCATACAAATTGCAGTGTTTGGTTTGCATTTTAGGTGATTTTAGGTATTTATCTGATTTTGAAATATCCCCGGTAATCCGGGGTTTCTGATAAACTAGGGAAACACTGACGTCAGTCTAATAGTAGGCTAATGTCAGACTGTTTCTGACTGTGACAAACAGTTGGTCGGCTTTGTGCCAGCATGTGCAGAAGACAGTTCGGAGTGATTTGAAAGCATAAAAGTTTAAGGTTAAAGGTATGTTTGTGCTTCACTTGTCCGTTATCTCCTTTGATCGCTCGTGATGGGAGTGAAGAGATTTTTTTCGTTTACTCTTCTTCACTGCTTGCAGATACTCGCGGTGGATTCCGAGCTACACGGGAGTTGCCGCATTATCGTGGTGCACGTTCAAAATATTCGCTTACACGGTTACTAGGCTATTTCTCAAAGGGAAATGTTTCTTTTGTCATGAATCCACTGACAATATAATTAATTTCATGTTTTGGTCGTAATTATATCCACTGTGTTCGGTTTTAACCCGAGCCTTAGTGGTTTCAGACCAGGCTAATCTTGAAAGATGTCTTTGTTTAGTGCATTTACAATTTGTTTCCATGTATTTGTCATCTAAGTGTTTAATAGTATTGAAAACACCTCATTTGAAGTTGCGGTTCCAAAACATGGACATTTTATTGTAGCCTTGGCTATAGGGCTGGCATTTGCTTGATTGTTGGTTATATTTTCTTGCAGTTTGCAGTCGTGGCTTTTCACAATGAAATGAATAATTGACATACCCTATTTTTAAGACTTAATTAGATTACTTTTTCAGTTTGTGGAGAATTTCTGTGGAAATTCGTAGGCTACCGCACATAGCTGTAGACTATTAACACCATACAGTTATCATGGTGTAGCCCATCCTATCCGAATATCTATGGAATTTCAGATATGCATGTTATGTGAAATTATCAAGCCAGGCTATAGATGCTCGCTTAAATGCGTTCAGTGTGTCAGCTGCTTCATTTTGCCTACTGGTTGGAGTGTTTGCGGTTGTATGAACCCTGAGAAAATTGTCAGGAACAAGCGGTTCGGTTCCTTTGTGGCTTGAAAGTACCGGGTGCTAAGAATCCTCAATCTGCACTCTGTTGTACATACCAGTGGCAATCAGTGAAGTTTCCAGTCGTGTTTCGAAATGAAACATTCAAGCTGGATGCCATTGAGTTTTCTTCTCAATTTCTCAGCATTTGCCAAGTGTATGAGATTTTCCTCGCAAATCTTATCTGAGGCATTTTCTATTCGCTGTTGGTGTAATATGATCGAGGTGCTCAGTATTTGTTGAACCATGTTGCAAATGATTAGAACTGGACATTTTGCGGACTTAATGTCTCAGCTTTGTGTGAGAGCAATCCTCTTTTTTTCAATGTAACGGCCGAAAACGCCCCATACAATCCCTCAACATCTGTCCGTTCCCGATGAGCCCATACACGTCGTGCATCAATCATCTTGACATTATCAGCTTGCATTCCTCCCATGTTCTTTTTTTTCTTATTGCCTGCAATTAAGGTGGCAAGAGAGTCCGGTCTGAAATTCACCAATTAACATTCGTAGAAAAATGCGTAATTTCTATTAAAATCATATGAATTTCATGCACAATTCGGGCACGTAGCCTCATTCTTCTGCGATTAAGTTCGCTATGAGACCGGTCTCCCTTCTCCACCGGTGTACTACCATCCTCGTTCTCTGTGCAGTCCAACTGCTTTTGTGATTGGCTAATACTGTTGCCATGGTTTTGCCAGCAAGCGCGGGTGGTCCCGGAAGTGCACTGTCTGTCCATCACGGCCATGGGGAAGGATTACTATAAGATCCTGGGGATCCAGTCGGGCTCCAACGAGGATGAAATCAAGAAGGCATACAGGAAGATGGCCCTCAAGTTCCACCCCGACAAAAACAAGGATGCCAACGCGGAGGAGAAGTTTAAGGAGATCGCCGAGGCCTACGAGGTCCTCAGCGACCCAAAGAAGAGGGTGATCTACGACCAGTACGGCGAAGAGGGTGAGTGGCAGCCCAGTCCATGGCAGTCTGGCTTAATTTTGGCTCAGATGTTTGCAAGTTCAAATTTCTGGTGAGGAACTCATGTTGTACATTTCAGCAAGGTATATCAACAGAATGTTGGAGTAAACATTTTAAACAGTGTACACAGGTACTGTATGAATCACCTTGGTTAAGGTTAGCTGAGCCAATATGTAATGTCAAGTGAAATGTTCTAGACCCCCTGTTCTAATAATTACTAATCAGACAGAATTAACTCAAGAGAGGCAGGCAGAGGTATTGAAGTATCCGCTTTATATAAGCTGGTGTTCTCTTTGAGCGATGGCAGACTGCTGTACAGTAAAACCTCCCTCTGTTCTCTGGCAATGGCCCCAGTAAAACCCCCACAGGAGAGAATGTCCATTAAAAAAAAGATCTAAACTGTGTCCTCTCTTGCTATTTATTTATTAGCCTTTATTTTACCAGGAAACCCCCATTGAGATTTCCTTTTCAAGATGAGCCATATATACATAGTAAGCAAGTTAAATCACGAGACAAATTAAAGAAGACAAACAAAATGACTACACAAATTAAAGGAAACTGACAATGCCAGGTTTATGAAATGTAAAAAAAAAGAAATGTAAAAGGGCATGATGAATGCAAGGAGGTCCAGTGGTGTGTTCCCTGGCTGGCACTCCTAAAATCTCAATAGCCTGTAGCGCTAACCATAAAATCAGAGTGAGATGGCGGGGGTTTGTGGGTTCAGTGTGAGCTGCGCTCTGTGATTCAGAGTCCCTCCTCTCCACTGGGTGAAGCACCAGTGTGATTAATCTATCTTTAGAAGTAATGTGGCTGCACATCACAGCATCACAGCGCAGAGCCTTGGGGTACAAGGCAGCCTGGAGGGATCTGATGTCCCACAGAGTTCTGTTCCCAGGCTGTCGGCTGATGTCCAGCAGCGACGGGCAGGTTTTCATGAAGCCGCCAAATCTGCAGTCTGTTCCCTCAGAACAGCGTGGGACTGCACCCCCCACTGTCTCCCACCTTCAATGCCAGGGGTTTCAACAAGCAATAACAAATACAGAAATATCTCAGTAAATGTGCTGCTAATTCATTACTCCATAGTGAGCTGTTAAACCTGCATAGTTTTGGTTTTGGTGTAAGGGCCTCTCTCGTCAGATAGATATTTTAGACCCACACAATGAAGAAATGATCACTTTAAATCGCTTTCTGTCTCATTTTCCAAGCCACCATGTCCTTTGTTTTGGCCGCAGGGCAAGATGTCTATTTTTAGATCCAGACACTCAAACAGCTTATTTTTAAAACTGTTCTAAACGCATGCTGATAATGTCTTACTCCTCCACGGAGCATGTTTACCCGGGTGTGGAAACATTATAAACCCACCATGACACAAGCCCACGTCCCTGCTTTTTTTGGCACAGTGTTCAGAGGAAAAGCTTTTTTTTTTTCGTTCCAAAAGGAGGGCCTGGCTGCGGTTGATTTTCTAAAGCACTTGCATGTTCAACTGATCTGTTTTTCGCAACCTTTTTCATTGGCGAGAAGACATAAACATAATCCCTGATGATGAAGTTGTCATAAAGTCATGTTACTGGCTATGTGTTTCTTCAGTGACAGCCAATTGAAATCACCGATGGAGTCAGTCAACAAAGTAGTATGTGTTTCTTAAAACTCACAAACTACTGTTTTGTATGATCTGTAAAGGTTTTCTTTTATTCCTCTCAAAAGCTTTTAAATGGTGATTTCATATTGACAGAGCCTGCACAGACCAACTTATATTACAGTATAAGTCTGTCTGATCCAAGGGTTCAACTCTAATCAGTTACACTTCAACAGAGACCCAATTTAGACTATTAACAATGCCCTGAGAATGAGGTAGTATATAATTCATCTTTAATTGACTGACGGGTTCTTTCCCACATGTGACATATATTTTCTAAAGGCCAATCCGAGCTAAATTCAGCCGCCGGGGTTAAGAATAGCCTGTGGTGCGGACAGTTTCTGCTTGGGCCCGCTCCTTCACAGACGAGTGTTACAGTGAGCATCTGTTGAGTGCTGTCCAATCAAACCAAAAAAAATCTTTTTGGCATTTTTTTAATGCAAACGCGCTTGTGCGAAAACAGGAAACCCATACCAAACAGACTTAGGTCACCAGTGACTCTGTTCCAAATAGTTTTTTTTGTCACACCAGTGCCTGTCTGAGGGTGAATTATCGGCAGGATCAAGTTAAAAACCGGACAGGGTGATAGCGTAGGCAACAGATGTGAAACTGGATGGCTGCAGTTGTGCTAAAGAATCCACACACCTTGTTCTCAGGGCCTTTATTGACAGCTGATTGAAGGGAAACCACAAAAACCTGGAGACACTATGGCCCCCAGGGAATTCAGTGTTACACCTCTGGCGAAGGCCTTTCTCCTGGTTTCTGATCTCGGCTGCGTCACGAGAGCTCATTTCTGTGCACGGTGTGGCTTGTGCTCAGAGGTCAGAGTGACGACAGCCCGCTGTGAGCACCCCTTTGTTCCGGGGTAGTTCTAATCTCCTCCGGGCAAACAGCGCTGAACGCCGTCACCTCCTTGGAAACGTGATCGGGCAGGCTAATGCACCGGCAACGGATCCGCCATTAACCAGCTCCAGCCTATCGGCCAGAATCATATCGAACAGGGAATCCAGCCATGGAGCCAGATTCATTAAAGATGTATACAGTGTCTGCTGAGGCAGCTGCAGTGTTTAATAATACATCAGGATCTCGTCTGAACTAACGTTTCATATTAAAATGAAGAGTTATGGGGCATGAATGCCCCTTGCATGTAGTGTGAGCTAATAGGCTTACACTTTGTGGCCTTCATTTTTCTGCTTCTGTGGTAACCTCTGGATCTTCCCCACAGTGCTGGCCCCTCCTCACTACATACAGCAGCCTACCCTTCATGCTTATATAAGCGGTCTTCTTTCTATTGACCACATTCACAATCCTCTTTGTGTCTTTCACCTAAACTGTAAAATTTGCTCAATAATCCTAGGCTGTTGTGCTCTTATTAGATGGAGTGTAAAACAGTATATACATCATATGCAGTATATAGATGGAGTATATACAGGGAATATATGATAAAAGTCAGAATTCTTATGCATCTGTAAAAAGCTGCACTGGTTCTCTATAGATATGGTGCATGAAATGGCAGTCTATTTCACTTAGATTGTGAATGCATACCGACTAAATCTGACTTTGGGATTTAGTGGTACAGAGATGATTTATAATTTGCTCAGGTTTAGAATGTGCACTTCGTGTCTCAGCATGATGCCGATTTGTCTGATTATCGCGGCAGAGTCCTCAGATCAAAGTATAGCCCACTAGCTCACATCTCAAAGAGTACATAGTGTGCGAACCAGAAAATATCGAATGATTCATTCCACATGAAAACAAAAAAACTAACAGCAGATTGCAAAAGCTTCTACTAAAATTGCAACTCCCACGAAAGTAAGTGCCCACTTGAATCTAAGGTATAACTGACTGGAACATTTTATTTCAAAGCGTGAAGGCTACACTCAGTATGTACCAACGGGCTTCATCTGGAAATTAAGTTCACTTCAGAGACGCTCTCCATACTTGCTTTCAAAAAGATAAAAAGCAAAGTTTGGTTTAACCTTTTGTTTTCCATGCTGAACTCCATCTGATGAGCCCTGATGAGCTTCTTCAATTCATAAACGTCTTCGTCCTCCATCTCACAGGTCTGAAAACGGGCGGCGGCGGATCGACCGGAGGGCAGGGGAACACCTACCACTACACCTTCCACGGGGACCCCCACGCCACCTTCGCCTCCTTCTTCGGGGGCTCCAACCCCTTCGACATCTTCTTCGGCCACAGCCGATCCCGAGGGACCTCCAATGGCTTCGGAGAGCACGGAGACCACGACATGGACATCGACCTCGACGGCGATGATGATCCGTTCAGCCCCTTTGCCCGATTCGGGTTCAACGGCATCAACGGGTTCCACCACGGCGGCGGGGGCCGCAGGCTGCACCAGGAGCCCCTGCGGGGCCGACGGAAGCTCCAGGACCCCCCCGTGGTCCACGAACTCCGTGTCTCCCTGGAGGAGGTGTTCCACGGCTGCACCAAGCGCATGAAGATCACTCGCCGACGCGTCAATCCCGACGGGCGGAGCCTTCGCACCGAGGACAAGATCCTCAACATCGTCATCAAGCGGGGCTGGAAGGAGGGCACCAAGATCACCTTCCCCAAAGAGGGCGACGAGACGCCTGAGAACATCCCAGCAGACATCGCCTTCGTCCTCAAGGACAAGGGACACCCCCACTTCAAACGGGACGGAGCCAACATCATCTACACCGCTAGGATCAGTCTTAAAGAGGTACGTTTCTCCAAAAAAAATGGGGTGGGGATGTTGAGCTCAAGGAAGGGATCATTTTTTGTTGTTAGCTCCTGCTGTAAAATGCAGATCTGCTGGCTTGAGCTGGTCATAAGCTGGTCTAGCTAGCTATGACCTGGTCAGCGAGCATGGCAAGCTGGTCAACCAGCTACCAGCTGTTTCAAAACCTAGCTTGAGCTGTTTTCTTGAGCTCTTACTGAAGGGCTTGTCATAGTTATAGTTTCTAGTCTGGAAAAAGCTCCCAAAACCAAGGAGAGGTTTGTCCTGTATCATTTATGTAAGCTAATATGAACATGGGTTGCTTTTAGTAAATATAGGTCCAAGAATATTGTCCATATTTAAGGTATTTATTATTTCCTCATATGCAAGTTTCTATTAGAGTGAGTTATATTATGGCGTGAATGGTCACTATTGTGAGAGTGTGGATTTGTTAAGACCATGATCCTTTCAGTGGTGTCTGATTAGGAAGCTTAGTGTGAAATCAGTTAGGAGACTCATTTAGAAAGAGTAATTACATATTTCCTGAGGTCAGTTTGGCACAGTTAGGCACACTGTAGGATGGGGCCATTCTCAGTTCATACACACTAAGCCGCTCCAAATGTGGCACATGAACCCAACAAAGTTATGCTATTAATAGATAACTTTGATTGAGTTTATACATCGTGACTCTTGCTATATCTCGGGGGCTAAAATAATTCAACACATCTTACACAACTGCTGTGCAAATCCACAGCAAGCTCTTCTAGCGATAACATGAATGCAATAAGACGGTTTGGTTTAATTTCTCTAATCTGTGTTGAGCTCCCATCCTGGGTTGGATCCACAATTCACATCTCCAAGGGGAAAAAGTGCAGCTTGAATCTAAAACTATGAGCTGCAGATTTCCACTCGGTGTGGAAACTGATGGGATTATTGCATTGTTTAGCCAGTTGTTGTTACACCAGCCAGATTGACATAGCTCAGACAGTCTGAGTTATTGTTACATCACCGCCAAGGTCAAAAAATCCTTATCCATCTCCATCATGTCAAAATAAGTTCTACAAAATAGCTCACTCCTTGAACTACTACAACTACTACTTATTAGTCATTTCTTTTAGACTTATTGGTCTTCTGCTGCTGTAGCCTATCCACTTAGAGGTTTGAGGCGTTGTGTGTTTAGAGATGTTCTTCTGCATACCACTGTTGCGATGCGTGGTTATTTGCATTACTGTCAAACCTTCCTGTCAGCTTTGACCAGTCTGGGCCTTCTCCACTGACATCTCGCATTAACGTTTTTGACTGCAGAACTGCTGCTCGCTGGAACAGGACTGCATTCTTCCATGCATTTAGTCGCTTTCACATGATTGGCTGATTAAATATTTACTTGTTGGGGGGAGGGGGGGGAGCCCATGTTAGAATACTTGAGCTCCATTAATAAAGTGCCATTGTGATTATCTATCAAGGAAGTGAGAGAGAGGGAGAAAGAGATCAGAGAGAGTGGGAGATCCAAGTCTTTCATATTGAGAGTCATTTCACACAACAGGGAGAAAGAGGAATCTAAGTGTTAATGTGAGGTAAATTAAGTCCTTTGCTGTAGGTGGCAGACGTACTTCCCAAGGTGTGACTTTCTCCGATAGACAGAGAAGCCTTACCGCAGGCACAAAATGGCTGACTCACCCTGAGCTATTGGCAGGGGGCTGTTGATGGGTCTGCTTCCTGATTGGGTAGCAGAGGTGCTGATGCTACCTGACCCATTCCCATGGGCGTGCGAGGGCCGAAGAATTTCATGCCCCTGTGTCATCAGCTCATCTGCAGAGACCGCCCTCTGAACGGCTTACGGCAGCACTATAGAGCAGCGCTGGCAAAATCTCAAGCTAGGTCGGTAACAGCCAGAGGCAAGACATTTTATTTTGCTGGCTTAATTGGAAGCTCCTTTTTGAGGAATATTTTTAGCTGTGCCTGTGGATATGTTTGTCTGTTACAAATTCAAGACGATTTTTTGGCACTGCGCTCGATACCCCTATAAACCTCCGAAAAAAATATTTACAAACAAACTTAAAGCTACAGATGCTAGTGCTGTACCGTAGGCATGTGCAGTAGCAGTACTCTGAAATAGTATTATTAGACTTTATTTTGCTTTAATTATTATAGTGAATATTCTGCAAATATATGAAATATGAATAGCCTTTCATCTGCACACCTATAGCTGTCTTCCTCTGAAACACTGTCATGTCTGGAGGTAGATGTTTCCTGAATTTTCTGTCTTTATATGTAGGTTTGACATTTCATTTGTGATTCACACCACACACAGCCCCCCAGCAGTGTCCCAGAAGCCGGCATTGGTCCAGAGTTTGGCCTTGACACAGTATTCCTCCAGCCGATTAAATTACAGCCGTTTTCGCCAGTGCATTCGTGGAAGGGAGAGCTGGATTTCCAGAGGGTAGCATGTCAGGCTGTTTGGATCTTTCCACCCAGCAGAGACTTACTTCTCACTAGTCAAAACAGCATTATTTGCGTTGCGGTTGTCAAGTGGGAGAGCTGGCCATTCTGAGCAAGTCACATAAGTTTGTCATCTGTGCATTAACAGTGCAGGTTAGATTCAAAGAGGGGGTAAGTGTCATGCCTTCTTCGATTTCATTGTACACTATTTTTTCTTTGCGTCCTGATAGTGTCCCGTTAAGACTGTGACTGTCCCAGGGTTGTGTGACACACCACACTCTCGGATGTTGGAGTGTTTCTGCGTGTTAACACTTCAGCCCGGCGCAGATACTTACGCACTGCAGTGCTATTCCAGTGATCTCATGCTAATGGCGGAGGCCACCATAGGGGCTGGGTTTCTCCTAGGAGATTTATATCAGTGATTTATATAAACTGGAATGGAGGGCCACCTTGGGAATCAGGAGGAACACGGCGTGGCTACGGGCCAGGAAACACGGAAACACAGCGCTTTGAAGGGACGCCGTCTCACCGTGGTTTCCTTTTGAATGCCTGTAGCACAATTTTATTTCGAAGCTTGTGTTTGAAAGGGAAGGTCACAGTTTCTCATGTTGAAGGAACACACTTACGCATGTCAGGCCCATTATGTAAGCCTTAGTGTCTGTCCTTAATGTTGAACGGTTATGATTCATCAAGATAAACGAGGCAGCTTTGTACACACAGAAGTATGAAGTCATCAATCAATTTATTTTTCATTACATCAATTTCCTGCTTCTCATGGAAAAAATATATCAGCATAGGAAGGATCTTCTTTGACTAGTCACAGGGACTCAGTTTACCATGCCAGCTCAATTAGTATTCATTTACTATGTTCTTAGGGCTGGTCTGGTAACTGCTAAATGTAATTGCACGAGTTGCTTAATTAAACTGATGACCCAGACAGGGGAGTTCAGTCATCTCTTGTGAGTACTTCTCAAGCAGCCGTTTCCTAAAATGGGCTCGTGTCAATCTGGACTGACCTTGGGGTTTGTTACTGGAGTAGGTACCATCTTACACAAGGCAAATAAAATTAGATGCTTCCCCGGCTTGGAATACATTAGAAGTGACTGACTGTTTTTGACTGACCTTCAGTCTGCTGCAGCTTGGTAACTAGACTGTGAAGTCAGCTCTTCCTAGCTTTATTTAGCCTCCATCTTAGATAGTGCTCCATGAGTAGTCAGGTCCAAGAGGCCACTGTTCCCGTGAGCCGCTAAGGTAGGAAAGTGTGTGTCGATGCAGCGGACTTGCAGTTGCAGTTCATTGCAGTTGCACACCGAGGACCGGGGTTCCATTCCCGGTCCTGCCAAAAGCCAAGTTTGGCCGGCTTTCGTGGAGCGGCATAATTGGCTCGCTGCTCCAGAGGGAGGGACTTGGCAGGGTCAGCGGATCGCCACGCCCAACAGCACCACGGGTGCCTCGGAATCACGGTCACAAGCATGAGACGAGACGGCTTGAATAAGGCGTGTTGTTCTCCTTGGAGCACCGAGGGATGGGGTGTGGGCGGTGTATCCCCCAGCTAACACTAATTGGATTATATGGGGTACAATTGGCTACCAAATTGGGAGAAAAAGGGAAAATTCAGAAATAAATTTGAAATAGAAAAGTGTGTGTTGGCTTGTTTTGACATGTAATCACGTCCACGGTGTCATTGCAGTGATGACGAGGGGCATGGACATCTCTGAGCTTCGGCTAGCCAATGAAATCCCATTTGCAGCAGAATATGACGCTCCTAGCCCGAGGCAATAATGCGCTTGTAAAACTGGCTCCTCTTTAACGGTCATAAATCGCGGTCTGTCGCTGAGCCGTGAATGTGTCCTCAGATCGAACACATTTTGGGACCCGTCCAGCAGTAGTTTGGCAGGAATCTGCCCTCTGATCACTTGGAGATCAGTATTGTGTGGGAGGGGGTGTTGATCAAATCTTGGCCCTTGTGAGTGTCTGCTATACCTTCAATGTCCCCTACTGGCTTTGCTAGGATAGAATCGGTTTTGGGTTCTGATAGAGGACATGGTCTTTGGTATGAGGAGCTGATCCTGTCTCAGAGAGTACTGATTTTATCGACCCCCATGGTCAAAAGTCAACTTGTATTTTTAAGACTCCTGCATGTCCACAACAGACAGGTTATCATGTCTCCTGTGTGTGTGGGGGAGGGGGGGTGAGGGGTGGAATATTTCTGTGGACACGGGGGGGGGGGGCGCTTGGGGTGCGGATCACTGACTCATCGGTCTTCATTCCAGATTATCTTGGTATAGGAAAAGCTGGCCTAAATGTTTGTGAGTATTAGTCTTCCTCGTATTTTCATGAATCCTCCATGGTGGTACTTTAGGAAGGAGCTGATGTCAGTGGCAACATATTCTGCCGTCCCTCGAGACAGCTGCTCAGGCCTGTCTGAGTGTATTTATACTGTTTCACACACACACACTGCACTCTGAAAAACTGCTCCACACACTTCCGACTTAAAGGGAATATCATCGCAGGGGAACGTCTTCTGTGTGCAGAGCGACGGAAAGAAACACACTCAGTTGAAACTGAAACCAGGCCCCCGAGAGAATGCTCGCAGAAACCATCTTCCTCTGCGATACTACAATCCTCACCACCTTCCTAGACTATAAATATTTATATTTGTGCGTTTTCTTGGGGGTTTAGACTGCCTTTATTAGGTGGTAAATTTGCTGGGACGTGCTGGAGTTTGGGAAGGGTCATGTGACTGCACCCCTTGTCTGACAGCTCCCCCCCAAGAATCTCGCGGCTCCTCCGTCTTCCCGCCTGACAAACCCGCCAACAATCCACCGCCTCAGCCTTTTCCTCGTCTCCTTCGTCAGCGCTACGAAATGAGAGCAGGAGCTAAAATTAGGTCCTCTCTGCGACACCCGCTCCCCCACACACACCCACACACTCACCCGTGCCAGGAGCATGCTAGCATGCACACACACAGACACACACACACTCCCACACAGCCAGTTACGCAGGGAGTTCATTCACATTGTCACAGATATCTGCTTGCACTCCCTCCCACGGCCGTACGTGCGAATACATTCACATTTAAACCGGCTCTCCCACGCACACTTACACACACTCCCACACACTCCCACGCACACTTACACACACACACACACACACACACACACACACACACACACACACACACACAGAGGACCCAGTAACAGTCAGCTGGGGAGCACCCATCCATACAGCACAGAATACACTCTTATACCCATTAGCATCTAAAGAAAAATTACCAACAATGACGACAGAGGTCATTCTGTTTGGTGTCGAAAGATGAAATTTTGTATGAGTATCCTCAAGACATGAAAGTGCATATATCCATTTTTAAAAACATTTCTGTTTACCACATGTTAAATGGTCATTTCAGTTCACTTTCTGCAGAAATGGCATGGACGTGAATGGGTTAATACTCCACCCAACAGGAATGGAACAGGCAGGGGAGGTTTCATTTTGAATTACAAGCTGTAAGGGAGCTGATGTCATTCTTCCTGCCAGATGGAAAAAGTGCTCGGCATTCCCCCTGTAATGTAACAAAGAGGAATGTTCTAGATCATCTCTTCTCACTCAGCACTAACATTGGTGAATACCCGCTGTACCTCCACAGACTCTCCCATTAGCACTGAAACCCCAGGGCTCAGTCACGTTAGCACGTACTCTTGTGTGCGTCTCGTATGAACAGAAAGTCATCACGTTAGCGGTTCCCTGTCAGGCAGAGGGTTGTTGGGCTGTCCTGTTTAAAAGCTGCAGCACACACGTGTGGAGTAACACTTTAGGCTGCTGGTTTCTGAAACTGGGGATTTGAAACTTTGGGACTTAGAGATCTTTGAGAGCTTCTGCCCTGTTGTCTATCACCTTCGGTATTTGTCTCTGTAAAGCAATTTTTTGTTTGTATGCTTCAAAGCAGGTGAAGATCTGTGCACTTAAACTGCAGCAATGTTAAACAGTATCTGACTATTGTTCCAAGTGACCCTATTAGGTATTGTGTTGATGGAGAAGCATGCCCAGGCACTAAGCTAACCGGAGCGTCTCTGACTTCTCCTCAGGCGCTTTGTGGCTGCACAGTGAACATTCCCACCATGGACAACCGCATCATCCCCCTGCCCTGCGGAGAGGTCATCAAACCGGGAACAGTCAAGAGACTGAGGGGGGAGGGGCTCCCCTTCCCAAAGAGCCCCTCCCAGCGCGGGGACTTGATAGTGGAGTTCCAGGTGCGCTTTCCCGACAGGATACCGCCACAGTCCCGGGAAATCATCAAACAGCACCTCCCCGTGTCGTAGGACTGCAGTGGACTCAAGCCCTGGGATCTCACTCTCTCTCTCCCTTCCACTCTCCTTCTTTTTTTATCATACTTATTTTCTGGATGCCAATACTTTAATCAGAACTTTAAACATAAAGTGCCACAAGAGTTTGTTTTATTATCTTCTATGTAAAGAAAACATTTTTACGCACATTTGGACATGTGAGGACTGGTCTCTGTGGACAGAGTTTGGGGGGGGTGTGGTGGGAGAGGGGGGGGGTGTGGTGGGTTTGGGGGGGGTGTGGTGGGAGAGGGGGGGTGTGGTGGGTTTGGGGGGGTGTGTGGGTGCGGGGGTTGGGGGGGGGGCTCTATTCTCGAGCCTCTGCTTTTTCACCCAGGACATATTTTCGTATGCTCTGTTTTCTAAGGACCGTTTTTCCCTCCTGCTCTGTTCTTTCT
The DNA here is from genome assembly GCF_963514075.1 of Conger conger. Lineage (NCBI taxonomy): Eukaryota > Metazoa > Chordata > Actinopteri > Anguilliformes > Congridae > Conger > Conger conger. The sequence continues at coordinate 23,014,327 of NC_083770.1, read as the reverse complement.
AGGGTTGGGTCAAAGGGCAAAAGTCCTTATTTCTAAGAAAAAAAAAGATAATTTAGGCTTCATTTGAATTTTCCAAAGGGAGCTTGAACTTGGATGGTAAACTCTATCTAGAGGAAGCTAGGGTCCTTTGTTGCCTTTGTTTGTCCCAGATAAACAAGAGTCATTTCCAGTGTTCATCTGTGCGATAAAGATCTGTGCAAAACCTTTGGATCACTACATTGAAAGGCCACTTACACTCATGACACCAGACGTTCCACAGGGAAATTCTCAGTTTTAAATCAATTCTGACAGCCTGTTATTAACTCTAATAGAGTACATTTAATCACTAGTGGAGCCATATGAACTATGTTACAGCTGAATGTGAAATTATTTAATTCTGAACTACCTACTCCTCTGTTACCTTCCCAACACCAATATCTACCTTCATATCCCATACAGCACAAATAAGGCTTATTCAAAGGTGCTTTTCTGCCATGGTTTCCACATATTACAGAACTGCCTTAACCTGTCCTTGGTGTATACACCAAGCATCCAAATCAGAGAGATTGTGAGTGCCTTAATCTGGCTCAAACCAGCAGCCCTCTTCAGCAGGCAGTTTTCAGGTTTCCCGCCCATTTTAACTTATTTTCAGTCGAAGCAGAGTCGAAGTGCTCAGAAAAATGAAGAAGTGTTTTACTAATTATGTCATTACACTGTTATAACATGGTGGCACATCAATGTACATTGACCATGGGTCCCCGATTAGTAATTCTCTTTTGTGTTAATGGCGGGAAAACAAGTTCACTGTTTTTAACTTTAACCAGCCTAATAAAAGCACACACAGATGACACTAGCCTACCTCTTTTGTCATTGGCTCTTGATAAATCAAATAACATCAACAGGATATCTGGGAAAAATAACTTGGTGTAATCAAAGGCATTCATTTATATGAGACAGAATTTCTTTATTCTCTGTATATAAAAGTTTCAAAATGTTGTGTGATTTTAAGGTTAATGAAAAAATAATGATGTACTCTGTATGTTTGAACCATGAGTCTATATATGCTTTTTAAACTTGCACATTGTGTGGATTAGGTACAAGCATTAATTGATTTCAGACTAAAATTATTAAATACATTTCATTTTATCAATGTCTTGCAAACACATGCTTGTTCAGACACTACTTGAGACATTGGAGCACATTAGCAGCTATTTGAAAAAAAATCAAACCTGGTCATTTCAAAGACACACTCAAGAACTGCTTATCATAATGTTTTTAAAAATCCTTGCCACGTGTATTCATCTTTCATTGTGTTCTGTTTTGTTTTTGCCATAAAGTAATGATGACAAGGAAGCCTAAATTCTGAAGTTCCACAGTTCCACTTTCTCTGTGCATATTGTTCAGCAGAGGTGATGTACTACAGGACTTTGACTCCTGTGAGCAAGGTCCCTGCATATGTGTACCTGAGGGGCAGAATGGATGTGTACAAAGACACTCTACAAATAAATGTTACAATGACTTCAAACTCAATATTCAGCCTTTTTCTTGTTGAAGAGTGCAGTTTGACAGTTGATCAATGTTTATTGATCTTTAAATCTGCTGTAATCTCCTCCCTTTCAGTCAGAAAAGGGCCGTGGGTGATTCATCGACCAGACAGGACCTCCTTACCCATCAGACAAGCGTATCGGTCCAAATGATTCTCTAAAATCGAACTGACTGCACTGCGTATGACACTGTGTAATACTGTCAATAAATAAAGTATCCCAAGTACTGATTGGCTGTTGGACTGAACCTCCAAAGAATCTCCAAAGCCTAAGTGAGTTGTTGAGCCAAGAACTTCTTGATCACTGCTCAAGACATCCGGAAGTCTGATGCAGCAGGATCTATCAGCTACAGCGCACTACTGGTGTGATATGTCCCAGGCCCAATAAATATCTATTCTCATAGGGCAGCACACATTGTGAATTAGTTTTCTACAGTCACATAGACAGGCCAGTAGAGCTGTTCTGCATAATGAGTATCTATTTATCATAAACATAATACCACCACTTAATATACATTCACCCCGCTCAAGACAAATATTTTCACTTGTACAAGGGGTGCATTGTTGTTCATAAGTAATCCACTGTTGTTCATAATTATCCACCAAGCTCTACAGGTCCAAATTCCTGGCTCTGTCATTTTCAATTGAAAGTTTGATATGCCTCTCACTCTCTAGTCACATTCTGCTCCTAAGCAGTTCTTGATAAGTTTTTAGTTTTGAGAATGAGCCTTTGGCTGTGGCGGCAGTCGTATGGTGAAATTAATAATCAAGGTAGTGCACACATCGCCAAAGGAAGTTGCTTGTTAAAAAAACGGATGTACCTATGGCGTTTTACAGTTTCTCCTTTGTATTTTTTTGTGCATCACTTGTGCTTGCTAGCTATCATCTGCTGACGTACAGTAACGTAATCGGGACACTGAACGTGATAGATCAAGCCCAGTTCAAAACAGGCCATTCGTGATAGATCTTCAAAAAAATACGTAGTTTCCCCACAAACTTTTGCAAAGCGCAATTACAAACAGATAAATATACAGATAATAGAAGTGACCCTTTTTTATTTTGTACACCTCTTACAACATTAACGTATCAGTCATTTGCCCAACTGCCAAACTAAAAAAAGGAAAGGAAAAACATATTATTGGTTTGTAACCATGGGCGAGATTATACAAATCAAAGGTATTTTTTTAGCATGACCAAATATCGTTTCCCGATTCATCAATACACAAAAAGCTGTTCCAGGTTTTTAATTAAATCTAGAAGTTACATATTTTATACTAAGCTCGCCATTGTTTCCAGTAGAGATGAAAGAGTTTTATCAAGTATTGCTAAGCCAAAAGGTTATTTACTGTAGGCTACTTGTTGATTTTTGAAGTACAATGAGTTACTTCTTAGCTGCTGGCATTAGCCTCCAGCCAAATTCTGTAAATATAATTATAACTTTTGTAATTGTTATTACAGTGCTAATGGTTATTATAGTGCTAATGGCTATTATAGTGCTAATGCTAATCACAAAACTGCCATGGCCACAAAACAAAAGTGAACTGTGCCCTTATTATTAAACATGCATTTGTTCTAAAGTACTTTTGTGATTATTACAGGGCTGTCTGAAGGAGGTTAATGAATTAAGTACACCTAAAGGGCAGGCATATTAAAACATTTCTGCTGCTACATTAATTACCAAGAATTATGCAACACAGCAAATGTTAGAGTGCTTTTAAACAAACAAAGGTGAACCTGTGCTGCGTATTAATGAGGATGGCAATCTCTGGATTTTAACCTTTGCTGATATTCAGGGTGCGAGATGCTCAGGCAACTCTTTATGAACAGTTGTCTCGTTGATGCCGCAACTCTCCCAGGTTTTACTCATTACTGACATCTAGTGGTGTGAGGCAAACCTCATAAATTAATATATACCATAAGTTTATTTTTATCCACTTACATGAAGATCTGAACAGACTGAACAGTCTGTTTCAGTTTCGCACGCACACACATGCACGTGCACTTGTATGCATGTGTGTGTAAGTATAGCAAGCCTAAGCTCATCTGAAGTTAGGTCAGAGGTCTTGTTTTCTTTTTTCATTGACATGAATATACTATTATTGCTGTCAACTTGTGATAGTTGTAGTGGGTAAAAGATTCTATGTGCTTTAGATTTATATTTGATAGCCAAAGCATGTACTGTAATCAACATTATTGATTACTTATTGTAATCAATAATGTGTACATTGTCTTCTCAATTTCTATTTTTTCTCATTCTGTGAGTGAAAGATGTCTGTGTATTTCAGTGCCTCACAGTCCCCATCACTTTCACACTCTGCCTGTCAAATGTGTGAAGACACCAAATAAGCCCAGAGATGCTAAACAGCCCTAATGTTCCTGAGAGATTCCCACTCACTGTCACTACAAATAACCCGTCACACAGTCATTGGCAACACAGTCTGTTTTCTTGATCTTCCCTGGCAATTGCCATCGAAAATGACAGGACAGATTATTAGAATAGCCACTCAGCATGCCATTATGTACTTCGTCAAGTCTCCTATTTAACTGAAAAACCTGAATCAGCCTATCCAATAACCTATGACCAAAGCCCTATTGTTAATAAATGTGATTGGTTCTGACACCCCTTATCTTCTCTGTTTCATAATGGTCAGAAACAGAAACACCTTCTTGTCCACATTGAGATGGATCTCCAGTGTTTACTGAGCAGCAGACCATTGTGATGAGAAAAAGACATAAACACAGAGACCAGGCCGCTCCTTAAGAGTGCGACAGCGTCATCGCTGAGGAAAAGCAGAGGTCTGAGCTGGCTCCTGCACTTACACTCTCGCTCACATGCTTTTCTAGTGCGGTAAAGTGTTTGGAGGAATGACTAACTCTATGTTCCTACCCACATAAGGACAACAGGCGGATGGGCCGCCAGCCGCCGCTATGACATCACATGCCGTGTTTCCAGTGAGAGCTTCTAGAATTTGCTTAACATCGCAACAAGGATATAACCTCATTGTATGTGAATATCTTTTTCAGTGACATACAGGTGTATGGAATATCTGTAAATGTGAAAAATTAGATACATCCTTTCTTTGGTTGCTTTAGTGTATTTTTCACCGTGATTATTTCAATTTGTTTGATTATTCTTTCTCGATTTCGTAATCTCGATTCTGTAATTCACTAAATTTGAGATTCCTTTGGCTCAGTACATGATTAGCTGTTGATCAGTGTAGGGCTATGTGGATCAGCTGTTGATCAGTGTCTTGGGGACTGGCAGGTCATTGGTAATTGAGAGCAGCTGTGCGGCATTTTCTCTGGTCCAGTGAGGACACCCTTCCTGTTGGCATTAAAAGAGGCAGGAAATGGCTCATCAGGTTTGATTTTGGATCCTACTTGCGCTTCATGTCAGCAGCTTTATGTTAGGCTGAAACCTGAGATTGAGTTTTCCATTGCTTTAGTTATCCTGTGGAAGACAAGCTGTAAGATGATTGAGAAACAGTGATTTTTAAGGTGATTTAAAAGCATACCTACACTCAGTGAGCACTTTATTAAGTATTTATTAAACAAGTATTTTAGACTTCTTGGTCTTCTGCTGCTGTAGCCTATCCACTTAGAGGTTTGATGCGTTGTGTGTTCACTCTTGTAATGCATGGCTATTTGTGTTACTGTCATCTTCCTGTCAGCTTGGACCAGTCTGGCCCTTCTCTGACCTCTCATTAACAATGTCATTGTCAGTGACCACTACAGAATTTTGTGTAACGCAATCACCTCCTCAAATCTTAAATCACAAAATGAGTCTAAAGCTACTCAAATTCTATTTATATTTGACTGCTGTCATGGCCTGCATTTAGGTATGTATGCAGTAAAAAGCATATATGCCATAATCAGTTCCTCTGAGAACTGACATGATATCATCATTTGGATTTTATTTTTGCCAAATTTTGTTTGTCAAAGAACACAATGAAGAACTGGGTGAAGATGACACTGATCTTTCCAAAGAAAATCAGTTTTCATACATGTATGAAGTTGTATCTTAACATATCAGTGACCAGTACCTGAATAAAATCATTCTCATGTAACACAATCACCTCCTCAATCACCTCCTCTTTTTGCAAGACTGCAAAAAGAGTTGTAAACCAACTGAATAGATGAATAGTATTTTAACTATACGGCCTGCAGTTATGTCTGAAGCAAATTCATATTCTTGGTACATAATCCACATATTAGCAATGTTAAATCAGTTCCTCCTGTGACATAATCCCTTCATTCAGATTTTTCCAGAAGTTTTGCATTATTTCCCCCAGATGGAACCCCAGTCTCTCTCTGACTATAGAGCCAGCATATTTAAGGTTAAGCAAACTTCCCCTCTCTGTGTTTCCTCAGTTCAATGTTTCAGGAAATTGTACCTCACGTGAGAGAGTCACGCTGTAATCTTGAGTTTTCAGATGCAGATACCGTGCCTTTAAGTACAACTGACAGCAGGGCTGATTTCAAAGGGAGACACTGTGACTTCTCTCGAGAATGGTTCTCTGTTCACTGGTGTGCAGTTAATTTTTGGACTTTTTTCCCCCCAATTGTTTGGGTAATAGATAAGCCAAGACTTTGACCTCTGCCTGTTTAGAATTATTCTTCAGGATCGGTCAGAGTCAGCTGTGTGCTAAAAGCATTTGAAACGGTAAGAGAATCAGCTTTACTCCTTCTTTATTATATAGTTTAAGACTGGCATTATAACAACAAAAGCGTCAGACTTTAAAAAGCAGATGCTTGTGTTATATGGCTGTTAAATCTTCAACTCTGCTATACAGAATCTATTTTTGTCTTCACTTACAATTCAAATAAATTCATAAAACATTACAGGTTTTTACTAGTATTGAATCAATATTAATTTGATAAGAATACATCTGTTAGACCTAGATGATATATGGAGAAAAGTTGAAATGGATAAAATGGTATATTGTTTGATTGCTATTGGTCTTATGCATATTATGTTTGTCATCAGCATCAGCACAATCCTAATATGTTTTGGGGCTTTCCCCAGCCGGATGAACTTAAAAGTGTTGCAATAGAACACTTATTTTGTGTTTTCTGGGGAAGCTCAAGGGGCCTGTAAAATGGTGGAAGCAGCAGGCTTAGCCATTTCCCCCTGAGCTCTGCTGAATCTCCCGTCTCCATGCTGCAAGGCCTGACTAATATAATATCATGCACTGGAGCCTAGGGGAGTTCAGATGAAGTTCAGTTTGCAGCTATCCAATCCTTTACTGGGGAAAAAAGTACTAAGAAAGTCATTTTCAAAAGTGTCAATCTGGCTTCCCAGGTGACGATGGGGAGACAGACTCACCTTATTTGACATTACACAAGGGCAATATCATTTTTAAGTGATTCCGCATTGTGATATGGAAAACCCAGGATTGAAGCTTGAGTTAGCTTGCACCGTCCCTATGGCATATATCACTTCATAGTACACCCTTCTGGTTAATAAATCCTTTTTGCCACTGGGAGTCATACTGTAGATGAAAGAATGAATTACCAATGCCAGTTACCCATGTGTGAATTTTAACATGGGTTTATAACAGTATGAGTCTCTTGAACATATCAACATGTAGCATGTGATGTGCTGACTAACTGGGATGTGTTTCCTGTGATCTAACCCTTAAGCTGAGAAAGTGATAACCAAGTACTCTGTTCAGTGTGGCATGAGTAGATTTTCACAAAATACTGAGTACATTTCAGTGCATTAGTTTAATATTACTGCCCATAATTTCACCTTTTGTTAATGTCAGGACCTGCGGATGCACAATGACTAAGAAAAGAGGCATGCAGTTGGATTGAATATATCCATGTAAGTCACTGCTAGGTGTGCTAATTCTGTGCCTGTCTGTTCCCTGTTAGCGGAAGCTAGCGGAACGCTAACTGTGGAACCATGAGCTGCCCCTGTGTCACCCTCTCCACTGGGCAGAAGATGCCCCTGGTGGGGCTGGGGACCTGGAAAAGTGCCCCGGGACAGGTTAGAGGTTAAGCCCAGCCACAAGAAAGTCACCTTACCACCTGCCAGCTTACATTAATCATTTTCTCAGCAGCCATCTTACACTAATCATCTTACTGGCAGTCATTTTATCAGCTGATCAACTTGTAATGAATGCAATATACCATTTGGTAAAATGTCTGTTTGTAGGACAGTAGAGGGCAAAAAAAACTGAATGAGCCCAAGCAGTTTTGGTGCTTGATGCCTAAAAATCCAGCTATGCCAGCTTAACCAGCTTGGAAATTGAACGGGTCAAGCTGGCCATAAAATGGTTTGGCTGGGTATGATCTGGTCAACTAGCTAGTGCTGGTAGCTGGTCTGAGCTGGTAGCTGGTTAACCAGCTAAACCTTGTCAATCTGGGAGTTGGTCTGAACTGGTCAACCAGCTAAAAGCTGTTTTAAAACCTAGCTTGTGCCTTCAGCAAGGCAATGTTGGGTTAGAGGTGTGTGTGATCCTGCAGTTAAAGCAGATGGTGTTGAGTGTGTGTGTCTGTGTGTGTGTGTGTGTGTGTGTGTATGATCCTGCAGGTAAAGCAGATAGTGTTGAGTGTGTGTGTCTGTGTGTTTGTGTGTGTGTGTATGATCCTGCAGGTAAAGCAGGCGGTGCTGAGTGTGTGTGTGTTTTCTGCAGGTAAAGCAGACGGTGCTGAGTGAGAGTGTGTGTATGTTCCTGCAGGTGAAGCAGGCGGTGCTGAGTGAGAGTGTGTGTGTGTTTCTGCAGGTGAAGCAGGCGGTGCTGAGTGTGTGTGTGTGTGTGTGTGTGTGTTCCTGCAGGTAAAGCAGACGGTGCTAAGTGAGAGTGTGTGTGTTCCTGCAGGTGAAGCAGGCGGTGCTGAGTGAGGTGTGTGTGTGTTCCTGCAGGTGAAGCAGGCGGTGCTGAGTGAGGTGTGTGTGTGTTTCTGCAGGTGAAGCAGGCGGTGCTGAGTGCACTTGACTGCGGCTACAGACACATTGACTGTGCAGCTGCATACGGCAACGAACAGGAAGTGGGCGAAGCCTTGACAGAGAGGGTGGGGCCTGGCAAGGTGGGCAGGCCTTTAGTCCTCACAATCAACCAATCATCATTTCACAATAACGACAGATTATCTTGACATCTTTATAATTTGTATTATAGCCCAAAACCTTCAACAACATAATTACATAATTACATATTTATCTTAATTTTATGGAAAGCTGCCATTCCAGTATTTTTTTGATGAATCACAAGAAATAACAGCTCTGGATGTTTGCGAGCCAAACACTCGATAAGCACAAACGGCTTGTCGCATGTTCAGAGCCAACTTCATAAAAGATACTTCATGGTACACACAATCACAGAAATGTGTTTGATTTCAGTGTGGACCAGATTTCCTGTTTTACAAAAGCCTCAAAATAATTAAATGTATAATGTTTACTTCAATGTCTTTATAAATTAGATGCAGCACAGTATTGTTCCGATATACAGAAGGCATTAAACTGGATTACTTAATTACTATCAGGAAAAATCATTTTTGAGTAATCATATTGAGTCTACTTTTAAAGGTAATAACAGCAACATGCCGGTATTTTGTGGTGAAACGGAATCAGGAGCTAGTTAGACATCCTTACCTGTGCCTTTGTGCTCTCTGTCTCAGGTACTCAGAAGAGAGGACGTATTTGTGACGTCCAAACTGTGGAACACTCAGCATCACCCTGACGACGTAGAGTCGGCCTGCAGGTTGAGTCTCGCTCACCTGGGTCTGGATTACCTGGATCTATATCTCATGCACTGGCCAATGGCCTTCCAGTGAGTGCTGCATCACATGACTATTAACAGGCCTGGGTCAAATACGTAATTGTTTTGGATTCAAATACTTTTCTGTGCTCGATTGATCTTACGTGGTGAAATTGAGCCAACCAAGAGGTCCAGAAAGTGGGGTTTGCACTTACTAAGAGTATCTCATAGGTTCCAAAATACCAGACCACCAGACAAGCTTGGTAAAGCATAGAAAAGTATTTGAATCCAAACAAATCCAATTCAGTTTTATTTGTACAGCACTTTTTACAGACAACTATCACAAAGACTCTTTACAGAGTAGCAGAAGAGCAAACACCACACCACCACACCTCTACCCCCAAAATAGCCAGCATGTCAGGGGGAAAAACTCCCTAGTGGGGAGAAGAACCCAGCTATAGAGTGGGACCCCTTCCTCCGCTGTCCAGCAAGGTGTAATTAAATATTTTATGCATTTGACCCAGGTCTGGTCTTGACTATATCCATGTGTTGGAGCAGAAAGTGCAACATTGGGTGTGTTTTCAGGAGGGGGACTGAGGTAATGCCTCGAAACGCCGATGGCTCGATCCGATATGCAGACACACACTACCGCGATACCTGGAAGGCCATGGAGGCTCTGGTGGACCTGGGGCTGGTGAAGGCCATCGGCCTGTCCAACTTCAACGCTCGGCAGATCGACGATGTTCTCAGCATGGCTAATCACAAGCCAGTGGTGAACCAGGTATTGTTCTTTGCATTGGCAATCACAGGTCAGTGCTGAACCTGCCAGTGTTGGTGACCCAGGTAGTGTTGGGTAGTGTTACAGAAAGAGGATGTTTGATTTCTCTGTGTTACTGGGCCTCCCTGCTGAGAGGTGACCGCAGTCTGTCCCCCGGCAGGTGGAGTGTCACCCGTACCTGATCCAGGCCCAGCTCTTGGCTCACTGTGGGGAGCGGGGGGTGCTGGTGACGGCCTACAGCCCCCTGGGCTCCCCTGACCGGCCCTGGGCCACCCCCGGTGAGCCCCTCCTGCTGGAGGACCCGCAAGTGCTCGACATCGCCAGCCGAAATGGGAAGAGCCCCGCTCAGGTCATCATCAGGTCTGTGTGCCATCAACAAGGGACAGCAGTGTAGGGTGACCTCGTCAACAGTGGACAGCAGTGTAGGATGATTTCATATACTGTAGCTGCCACTGTAACATGCTGCAAGATCTCATTTACAAACATTCCGATGGTTCGATACATCAACCAAAAGTGAGGACCAGGACCTTTGTCCAGCTGACATTTTAGGCCTTTAAGACTGGAGTGGCTCAAAACTCTCATTTTACAAATAAAATTGTATAATTATTCCAAATGAAATACCTATAAAAGGTAAATACCTATCAAGCACAATATAAAACCAAGTTGGTGCAGAAGGTATGATGGTCCAGTATAGAAATATGAGTCTGCAAATGCAGAATGTAAATCTTTAATTGTTATTAATAGAGCAGATGCTCAGGCAGAACCTATTTCACATGTAAATGCACTCAATACCTACGTGCTACACACCTGGTTTGGCTCACTGACTATTTTAAACAGGTGGCAGGTACAAAGAGGAGTGATCTGCATCCCAAAGAGTATCACTCCTTCTAGAATCCAACAGAACATTCAGGTACGATTCACGTCTATCCCACTAGAGGCTGCTGGTGTGTATGCTCCATGAAATGACTGGAGCACATGCGGTGTCTCATATTAGTCGATGCCTTTCTTGACTGAATATTCAGATAACTTTAGGATGTTATTCCAAGATTTAAAATATATATGTTGCCATTTTCTGTACAGTTGTACATTTTTGATAACTACATGTGTGTTATGCTGTCGATAGTAAAATATCTCAAGGAAACAGATTAGTTCTTCAGCATCAGGATAATCTATTGACACTTGACGGAATGCAACAGCTACATTTTTATGGTGTAAACATTTTGAAATGGAAAACGCTTAATTGCATTTTTTTTCCCCATTACCAAACAGGTATTTGATTTCAAGCTGTCAGACGAAGATATGAAGCAGATTGAATCGTTTAACAAAAACGAGAGGCTTATAATTCCCACTATAGAAGTGAGTATGTCCATCTGCTACAATGTCACAGGTCACATATAAAGCTCAACACTTCATATTGAGCATGCGACTGAAAGGGTTAAAAGGTTAAAGTCGAGAGTCTCCTGTGCATTTTATTCTTATGGGCTCAAATGAACGATACTGATCTTCACGGGCTGTTTTTTCTCCATACAGAGAGATGGACAGAAGGTGTGGAGAGATGCAGTCCATCCTCACTTCCCCTTTCATGACCCATGCTGACACACTAATAACCAACTCTGTCACTCATCATGGACAGCAAGAGCACACTCTGTCAAACGGCACATGTGAAGGGGGATTGGCACTACTGTGAAACCAGACAACTGTACCTATTAAACACTTTCTTCTTGAAATATTTTGTTTCATTCCTACAAATACGGATGAGAGTCAAGACACATGCCATGTGTGTCAAATGCAGTGTGCCGGAGTTTAAACCCAGAGTTTAATCCTCTAGACCTCAGAACTGCATTAAAACGGGAACAGCCAGATTCTTATTTCGGATTCGAACAGCTGTTCCAGTCAAAATGCAGTTCAGTGGTCTAGGTTTAAACTCCAGAGAAGCGCACTGTATTTGACTCAATGAATCCACAGGTATTACAGAAGCACACACTAGCTTTCACCCCACTGAAAAATAACCTCAAAATATATTCATGACTTCTCAAAATCAAATCAAGGAAACCATTACCAGCCCATTTCCTGTACCACAGAGGAAACTAACTGGTATAATGAGCATTCACCACGGCATTACATTTCCCAATCTAGCATTTATCAATGTTCAAAGGGGCAAAGATTTCACCAACTAACCGCTAATTAGACATGCGGCTGTTTTTGCATTATATTCTTCATGTTAAGCCGAAATAGATTTAAATCCATTTGGTTAAATGATTGAAATAACAATTTACTTAGGAAGCTAGCAATATGCCTGGTAAATCCCATGAGCTTGAACTAAGGTGCCATTTTGCTTCATTCATCAAGATGCGAGTACCCACCCATCACTGCAGTTAACTTTACAGATGCAGCGTCAATAAATATACTTTTATAATTATATTAAAGTATATTTTAATACCGTTTCTTTTCATAATTTGACTATAATGTACATTTAAATTATGCTTTGGGCATCTAAACAAGGAATCTTGTGACACTTCAGACATGATCCATTGAAGGGCTTATTCTAGAAGTCAGAAATGAAAATGTACATATTCATGCATCACCACAAACCAAGTGTCACAAAAAAACAGGTCTGTAGATAAAGAACAAAAGAGATTTTTTATTTAGATGCGTATAATAATGAACAAACTGAATTTGTGCCAAGTTCTTCCCAGGCCTGAGAACCGACTGTCATTACAACACTACAGACTCCAGGAAGGACACACTTCAATCGTTAAGAGTAAAAACAATCTGACAGAAACGATCAACCAGCTAGTTTCGTTTCGTGAGATTTTATTTTTTAACAACATTTTCAAACTGTAATACATTATATGCTACGTTCATAAAAAAAATGAAGTCATTAGCATTTTTTTTTCTTCCATAAAGGCTAGCACTGTACCCATCACTAAAGCCGCTCCAGACTGCTGTGAAGAACCGCGTTAGAGAGGGAAGCCACTCTACTGTGCATATATCACTGAACCCCCAACCCACCCTCACTGGAATAATCACCCTCTCACAAACCACCCCCCCCCCGGCTGGAATAATCACCCTCTCACAAACCACAGCAAAGACAAGCAGCTACATGCTTCTCCGACATTCGGGGGAGAGAAAGAAAGGGCCCATTTTGAAAAATAAACACATTAAGAAGCATAAGAGAGTCCTGGAAATGTGGAATCTGGTGTATGTTTTTGTACATTGTGGCCGGGTTGGATGGATTGGTTTTGGTCCCGCGCTGGTCGGGTTTACCCGTAGAGGTCGTCGTCGTTGTCCTCGTTGAAGACGTTGCCCCCGCTGCCTCCGGCCGAGCCCTGGCTCGGGCCGCTGCCCCCCTGGCTACTGGAGGGGAATCTGGGGCGCACCAGAGAAAGGGTTGAAAGTTCAGTTCCGTCCAGGTTTGCACCTCATTACATTACATTACATTAATGGCATTTGGCAGACGCTCTTATTCAATTTACATATTCTCCACATATTTACACAAGACATGGGGACCATATATCAAGAAGAGAGCATATGGAGTCTCTTCAAAGTTCATGTTGAGTTTCTGCAATGCTAAAATGTGACTACATGACCAAATTACAATATACTTCAATCACAGCAATACTGTTTAAAAACAAAGTGGCAACTAACACTAGCGGTGGCTAACGATAGCAGCGGCTAACTCTCACAGCGGCTAACACTAGCAGCAGCTAACACAAGTTGCCTCCTTTACCTGAAGCTGCCGAAGCCTCGGCTCTGTTGCAGGGTCTGGGCGAACATCTCGTATTTGCGGATGTCGTTGTCGCTGACCGAGCGGCGAGCAAAGCGCATGGCCTCTTCGAAGTGGTCCTTCCGGATCTCTGGAACGGGGTCGTCCTCTTCCACCTCCTGCACACAAAGCGGCAGCCAGCGTTAATGCCCTTCCAACCACTACCTACTCCATACACCGTGCATTTAATCACCTCAAACCTTCACAGCCATTCCACAACCGCCAATGTGTTGCTCCCACCGGGCCAATTCAGGGCGGCCATTTTGTGGCAAATGCAAACCACACATTAGCCAATGTGGACAAGGAGAGAATTTACTGAGCCACTTATCCTGAGGGATAATGAAGTGGCAAGATTAGAGCCAGGAAAGACTAAAGAACAGGACTCTTTTGCCTAAAGATGGAATCTCCTACAGAACAGTGTCCCCATCACAGCCCTGGGGTAATTTGGTCCTCAAGGAAGACCAGCACCGCAGTCCCTTCCCAGGCACCCTACAGTACTTCCAGCAGAAACTTCAATTTTCCCAACAAGCAGAGTACAATACAGCATGTCTGTAGAAACTATAGATAGTGGCACTGTAACACTGCCTTTCAGTTACTCAGCTACTAGCAGTGGTTTAGTACCTCCAAACTGATTTGAAAAAAAGCAAAGTCTCACCATGGCTGAGGGGTTGGTCTGTCTCTCGCGCTCCCTCCTGATCTCATTCTCGATGGACTCTCGGATGGCCAGCTTGCAGGCCCGCTGGCAGATCTCCGTAAGGTCAGCTCCAGAGAAGCCATTGGTCATCTTAGCCAGGAACTCCAAGTCCACATCCTACAGCAGGAAGATTTAATTACTCTACCAACAAAGGAACTTTTACCTTGCTCTTTGTTCAGCAATAAACATGCGGCTTTCCAAACTCATACTCAATTTAAAAAGTGTACAGAGACCTGTACTCCAATGATTAATCAAGAGAGAGTTAACATTGTATTCTATTTCTATTTTCAAGGTGGGCATAAGTTATTAATCAAGCAAGAGTTAACCATTGGACTGCAGGCCTCTGTGCATTAACCCTTTCATTCCCAAGCCCAATATGAAGTGGCTCCAGTGAAAGGGGTATTGGCTTTGATTGAGAAAATTAAGAGCTTGAGAATGTAGTTTTAATAGGGGCTCAAAACAATAGTATAGCAGTCGTTTTGATTGCTTGAAAAGGTGTAAGGTCGAGAGTACTATATGGGACTCTTGGATGGAAAGGGGTCAGACTTTGGCTGAGAGGAGATGAAGTGCAGTGTCCCCTGCGGCACAGCTCAGTGCCGTACCTTGGAGATGGGGGACTTGCGCAGGTTGGCCTTCAGGATGGCCATGCGGGACTTCTCGTCGGGCAGGGGGATGTAGATGAGCTGGTCGAGGCGGCCGGGTCGCAGGATGGCGGGGTCGATGATGTCTGGCCTGTTGGTGGCGCCGATGATGAAGACGTTCTTCTTGCTGGACATGCCGTCCATCTCCGTCAGGATCTGGTTGATGACCCTGTCGGCCGCTCCGCCCCCGTCGCCCACGTTACCGCCGCGGGCCTTGGCGATGGAGTCCAGCTCGTCGAAGAACAGGACGCAGGGGGCCGCCTGACGCGCCTGGGGAGGGACAGCAGGAGTTCAAAGGTCATTTTCAGCTCCACCAGGGGCCAGATCGCTTCAAACTCACACACTGGCTAAATTATCACATCCTACTCAATTAGACATGCAAGTTCTCTTAATAAAATTTTTTTTACAAAAAAGGCTAAAAGCACATCCCTCTCTTACACACACCCAAAGGCACATTCTCTGAGGAAGATGTCGAAACAACAGTTTTCGGTTCAATGGATTAAAACCTGAATGTAAAAAGTCTTTTTACTGCCTTTTGTGTTAAAGCATGCTCCTACTCTTATTCCTTGACTTAGTCAACTTTGGAAGTCCTTCTTGGAATCTTTTTCAAAGTCTTTAAAAATATTAGATGAACCAGTCACTGAATTGTTAATGCAGTCACATGACCCATGGCTTTCTCTGGGTTGGCGGTTCAGGTCTCACCTTGTCGAAGATTTCGCGCACGTTGGCCTCAGACTCTCCGAACCACATGGTGAGCAGCTCAGGCCCTTTGATGGAGATGAAATT
Organism: Conger conger; assembly: GCF_963514075.1. Lineage (NCBI taxonomy): Eukaryota > Metazoa > Chordata > Actinopteri > Anguilliformes > Congridae > Conger > Conger conger. The sequence continues at coordinate 22,998,437 of NC_083770.1, read as the reverse complement.
GGCCTGGCACTCGTTGGCGATGGCCTTCGCCAGCAGAGTTTTACCACAGCCGGGGGGCCCGTAGAACAGCACCCCCTTGGATGGGGTCATGCCGAACTTCAGGAATTTGTCTGGGTGCTCCACTGGGTACTGAAAAAGAGTGAATAAAGAGTTGAGTTCCCCTAACACACACCTTCTCTCTGTGAAGTGCCCTGTCTACATGCTGTGAGATTATGAAGGGCACATCCGTAGCTCACCTGTACAAGCTCCTGCAGTTCTCTCTTGACGTCCTCCAGTCCACCGATGTCTTCCCAGGTGATGTTAGGCACTTCAACCACCGTCTCCCTCAGTGCTGAGGGGTTACTCTGACTCAGGGCCCACTGGACCACACAACCCAAAACAGCACAAGGTCACCAACTGGCACAGGAATCTATACCTCTGCTAACTCCACAACTCACAGCCCTGAACTCGACAAACAGACGTGGTCAGAATATTAGAGCAATACCCTCCATTTTATGTCAACTGATCTCTGCCAATATCAGAGGCACAGAATGGTATAGGTCTGGCTAAAGTCATAAGAAACGCTGTGCATTCAAGATCTCCTCACCCTGAAGTCGTCCATGGTAACGGCCAGGGAGTTCATGACCTCGGCATCGATGGTCTCGTCCTCCAGATCGATGAGGTCCATCTTCTTCCTGATGGCCTGGAGAGCAGCTTCTGAACAGAGCGCGGCCAGATCAGCTCCGACATGGCCGTGGGTTTCATTGGCCACCTGGACGAGCGGGAAACCACAAACGGTTAGCAACTGTCACTCACGGTGAGCCCTCTATTCACAGAACTATCTCCCACCCTTAAAGCAGTTCTAAAGATTCACAAATCACAAATACAAAACTCAACCAAAATCCATTTCCAAAAGGATCATTTAGCTACTAAAGTGATTCTGATGTATTGCTTTCATCAGGGAACAGACCTGCTCAAGGTCAACATCATCAGCCAGTTTCATGTTCTTGGTGTGAATCTGGAGGATCTCAAGGCGACCGGTTGCGTCAGGGATGCCAATGTCCACCTCCCTATCAAAGCGCCCTTGAAATGAAGAAATTCACCAGTTAAAAGCCATTTCAAATGAAAAATAAACATACCTCACATTTCATAGTTTAACTCGCTTCAACAGGTCAGCACGGAAGCATCAATTATTGTGACAATCAATATATGTGAACAAATTATAGTTGTGTAACATGGAATAGTCTGCATTTTGAAACACACAAACATACAACTGCATCCAATTTAACGCACTTCAGCAACAATCAACCTAAGCCGCAGTTGTGCAGTGCCCTTTATTGGGAAAATAGCTTACAGCAAAAACACATATTTATATAAACATCACAGCTATAATTGCGTTTTTATGGCCACAGTTCCACAGTGTTTAGGGGGTGCAGTAGTTACCGAATCGTCGGAGCGCCGGGTCGATGCTGTTGGGTCTGTTTGTGGCTGCCATGACGATGACGTGAGCCCTCTGTTTGAGCCCGTCCATCAGGGTCAGGAGCTGAGACACAATGCGCCTCTCCACCTCTCCGTGGGTCTGACAGGAACAGAGCATTAATTTGCATTTCCTTCTTTATCGGTTAAATTTACAGGGACAATGCACATTAATGACTTTTCTATAAAGGCAGGGAGGCTAGCTCGCAGCTGTATGGCTCCAGCACACTACAGACAGAGGTCCGAAGAGTCCCCCTGAATAAAGCCAGACCAAGCTGCCCCACGATTCACAGCTGTATCTGCTCACCTTCTCTCTCTTGGGTGCAATGGCGTCGAGCTCGTCGATGAAGATGATGGCGGGGGCGTTCTTCTCTGCCTCTTCGAAGGCTTTCCTCAGGTTGCTCTCAGACTCTCCGGCGAGCTTGCTCATGATCTCCGGGCCTGGGGGGATCCCCGTTCACAAGCGTTAAACACAGAAACACATCCTGAGGCTTTTAAGCTTTCAGTAACGTCAAGCAGAGTGCTCACCATTGATGAGGAAGAAGAAAGCTCCAGTTTCATTGGCTACAGCACGTGCAATAAGGGTCTTTCCAGTTCCAGGGGGTCCATACAGGAGAATTCCACGTGGGGGCTACATAAAAAAACCCTGGATTAGACTTCATTCTGCTGCATAAGGTTGCTCACTGCACATGTAGATTCCCAGCTTTTTTTTTTTTAAAGGTGATGATCTTTGACCCCAGATCACATGACTTGCCTTGACGCCGATGGCCTTGAACAGAGCTGGGTGTCTGAGAGGGAGCTCCACCATCTCCTTGATCTGGGCCAGCTGCTTGCGAACGCCTCCAATGTCATCATAGCCCACCTCATTCAGAGACTCCTCCTCATCCTTCACAGACAAAGAGCATGTTAATGCCACTCCCCTCCTACGCGCTGGCGTACGGAGTTACACTAATTATTTAGCAGAGTTGGTTAGACGAAGCAACTACAGTTAAGAGTAAATAGGGGCCAATCCCCCTGGAGCGATTGGCCCCTACTTACTCTTAACCTTAGTTGCTTCATCGCTGCCCCGGAGTGCTACTCTGTGTGAGAAACCGAACGCACCTCTCGCTTGATGGGCTCCCCCTCGCAGTGGATGACTGTGTCTGGAGCCACGATGCAGTAGGGGCTGGGGTCCGTCTCCACCACTTTAAACTCCACGGCCCGCATCCCGCCTCGGACCAGGAAAATATCACCTACAGGGGGGCAGAAATACACAGGGTTGACCTCTGCTCCGACCGCTACAGCCTCACAAACGCTCAACAGAAAGAGCCTGCGCATTTATGAGGTTTACAGGTTTACCTTTCCGGATTGGCCTGTAGGCTTCCAGGAAGTATGGCTTCAGATACACCTCAAACAGGTTTCCAGTGATCCCCTCCACTGTGTCGTCAAGGGGCAGCACATGAATGCGCTTTCCGTACTTCACATCTGGGCAAGGCTGGATGCTACAACAGGACAAAAAATCTCATCAGTCCTGTGTTTGCATTTTAACTACTGCTTTTAATGAAACTGAAACTTTGTCGCAGAAATCCCCAAGCCAAAAAGTCCCACATGATTACAGTGGTTATAAACCCTCATAAAACAAAACAAACACTAAGTTTTATGTGGACTTCACTTTAACCATCTAAAAGGCTCATGTTGGCAATAAAGCACACCCCGTGGACTGACCGTGAGAGAACAGACTCATGGTTACTGTAGTTTCTCACCTGACTACATCTCCCAGGCGCACCCGAAGGTTGTTGCGGACGACCCGGTTCATGCGCACTTTCTCGTCGGAGCAGGTGTCGTCTGAGAGGACGATGCACACAGTCTCCCGCCTCTTCTTCCCCTTCAGCAGGACTGTGTCGCCCCTGAAGAGCTGCAGCTCGTCCATCTTAGCCTGCAGAGGGGGGGGGCATCATTACAACACAGTCTATCAATCACAGACATTACATTAGTTATGTAGCTGGCGCTTTTATCAAACATGACTTACAGATGATTGGACTAAGCAGAGGACCATCCCCCTTGGAGCAATGTGGGGTTAAAGCTCAAAAGCCCAACAGCCATGCAGATCTTATCGTGGCCACACCGGGGCAGCCCCAGTCCTCTCTAAGCCGCTGAGGCCAACTAAGATGACTGCATCAGTGTCCAGTTTGGTCTCTTTGAACTTTGACCACCAAGTTATTCCCTGTACAAAGCACTTTAGACAGGAATGCCCTTGCCCATTATAGTAACCCATACATGCACAACACCTAGCCTTATGTCCTCTGGAAATGTATTTAGCTCAGCTGCTTCTCAACACCCGACATGAAATAGAGTGGATGTTCCCTATTGAACTAATCGCACACGAAGAGGAGAAGAGAATGGAGATAAGACCATACCTGTGAAAGTGAGACCACACTGTTGTCCTCATTGATCGATTCATCCACAATCAATCGGTTTGGTCTGTTCTTTTGCTTTAAAATAGCCGTTGATAGATCATCATTTTTGGATCTGTGAAGGGCAGAAAAATAAATAAATGTTTTACCACTACCACAAAAAAATCTTTATCTGTCCTTTCTTGTTATTAACATCACTGACTTGTGCATATCTAGAATGTTTTTGACATGCAACTACTCAAATTCAATATTCATATAGATACATGGAGTAGTGGAGTCATTTAGTCATTGAACCTGTGTTTATGACTCACGGACCACTTGTGCCAACCTAAATATAGTACACCTTTAATTCCTTACAGTGGCAGAACTCTCAAGATCAATGTTGAATAAAAGTTTGAAATGTTCCCCCCGAGTGGGGTGCTTGGGAGAAAATAAATAGCAGGTGTTTGTGTATAAATTCAGTCAAATCAACCCCGATTGAGTATGAAAACCCAGTTGCCTGACATTTCTCGCCAAGTTAGACAGGTGACTTCATAAGAGCTCGGCAATTACCGACCAAACAAAGAGGATGCGATGACATCAACAAGCGATGCAAAGCGAAGTCGCGTGTAGCTACTGACTTTGCATCCTGAAACGCTAACGTTAGGTAGCTCGTTAACTAACATGCATCACTTACCTACAGGACGTGAAAAAAGTAACCATTCACCAATGGCTGCCTAGGTAGCGTTAGCTCGACAACAGAATATTACCAACGTTAACTTACTCAACCTAAATATGAATGTCACATTTTAAAGGAACACAACTGGCTAGCATGTTGCTAATGGACGTCGCATTCATGACACACGAGTTCAGGCCCGGATGACACAGCAATAAAATAAACGAAAGTACAACAAAACACAATTAATCCAACACTGCATTGCTAAATTCCTCCCAATAAGACAATACTTGTAAAAACCCATTGTATCCATCCAACACCAACAAAAACACACTTATAATTTTAATATGATTAGCTAATAAGCTAGCTAGCAAGCTAACGTCAGTTGGCTACCTAGCTATTTTGCTGCGGTAACTTCGCTAGCCTAGATATCTCATGTTACGTAGCCCGTCATCTAAACAGAAGAGGCTAAGTTAGTAGCAAACTAACATTCTGAGGAATTAATCTAACAGAACCTTCCTAAATAAACACATTAGATTGGTACGTTAGCTAAATATGTGAATACAAACTGATGTACTGTGTGAGCTAGATAGCTAACGTTAGCTTATTGAGGTCACAAATGTCTCAATTAAGGCTAACGTTAGCTAGGCAGAATTTTCAGTGGCACTAGCTAACTCTCCCACTTATTTACGATGAACGCTTTATTTCCATCCAACAGTAACTTAACGTTACCTCACCAAATTATCTTGCTAGCCGTGCAACTTACTCGTCCATTGGCACAGTAACACCAATTGTTTCTTGACGTCAATAAACTAGCCTGTGTCTAGCAACCGACCAACTTGGAAATGTCAGTCGCTTTGTCGGTTTACTCTTTAGCCAACGCTGTGCCGGTAGGCCAACATCATAGCTAGCACCTAAATAAGAACGTTATTGTAGGCTTTGAATAGGCTTTAGCTAACTACGTTCCTTGCTATAATCACTGATTCAATGTGCCATGAAGTAGGCTTGCTTGACATGAAGTTAACAATGATTTGCTAGCTGGCTAACATTAGCGAACTGTATCGGTTTGCTGATCACATAACGTTACCCTCGCTAGACTGCCGGCCAGCACGGTAGCCTAGCTATCTACCCACCGACCGACATGTTTCTAACAATTAACGGTAAATGGCAGTCTAGATAGCGGGGTATACCACGTATTACTAATTTCGGTTACCGTGTCCTAAATTTGATTTGGACGATGACGTTTGAATAAACGTTTTAGGTCCCTGTTTGCTGAGGTAAAATGCCCTCATCGACGATGATTCATTAAAAATGCAATTTCACGAAACTAAAAAAAAATCGCTTTCGATCAGGTTAGATATTTGGCTGGTACTACTTACTCTCCTCCCGAAGCCATGTTGCTCCTCCTGAAATATTTGATAAATAAGACGTATGCCTAGTGTGTATTGTTTTGTTAAATTTCTTCCTCAACCTTCCCGTCAGTTCTTTTCTTCCAAAACTGAATTCAAGGCCGCTATGCTCGTTAGCATCAAAGCTGCGGAGAAACAGTTTGAGAGAGACAGGAAAAAGTACCAATCAGAAAAAATGTATTGTTGTGTTCTGCCTAGAAACGGTTATGCAATTGGTCGCTTTTCGGAAAACGCTGTAAAACATTTACCAACCATATATTAAACAAATGCTGCGGAAACCTTTTCTACCAAGCAACACAATTTTCATTGGTTAAATTATTTTACGTTTTATATTTTGGTATGACCTTAGCGGACGCCCTAAAGCGACATGGCTCCACTTAATTGGTCCAGTTACATGTCATATTTACATGTTAAATTAGAATAGCAAAATATTGACTACCAATTTCGAGAACTTTCAAGCTGCTTCTGGGTACTGTAATGACACAGTAATCAAATCTGTAGACTACCCCCCCACCCCAAAAAAGAAAAAAAAAACCTCAACTTTTCCAGAACAATCAGGAATTTATGTTTAAGCATATTCAGTCTCTTTGAAAAAAGTGTACAATTTGGAGGTGGAAAGAATATTTTACTTTATTTGTACACATAAATAAATGGGTAACAATTTGGAAGTCACCTTAGGCAGTATCATTTTGGGAGAACTGAATTTAATGAATATGGTCAACAATAAACCATGTTGGATAACTTATGATCACCACAAAGAGAATACATAATGTCTACTGCTTAACAATTTTGCTATTCAGCACTGTGGTTGGAGATTTTTTTAGTTCAAATTTCCTCTTAAAAATGTGCACATTAGTGATAGTGATAGAACTATAAAGCGTGGTGGAAGTGATATATAGTTAGTAAAACATTTTTCTTATTAATTACAGCACCTTACACAATTGTTCAGGTAAATAGTCACCAAGTGCAGATTGACTACTCATAATTACTATACTTTTCATGGCTTGTCATAATGGTGCATGATGCGTCATTTTGCCCAGTACAGATTTTATATAGATTTTCATTGCACTCCACCGATGTACTCAAGTTCCCAGGTATAATGTGTGTCTGCGGCAGAAGGCTTAAAAGTCTTAAAAGCCAATATGTAGTTCCTGGAAGAAATCCCACGTGGGATAGATTTCCCAAAAATGCAACTGGTAATCATATCTCCTCATGTTGCAGCTCCTCTGCAGTGAAGGTCTTCCATCTTCTTCCTCAGGCCCTCAGGCTCAACACAGACCCCATTTTGAAGGTTGTGTTGTAGATACACAGGCAGAAATCTGCAACAACAATAAAACATTTCCGAGAAACAATTTAATTCACAATACTTCCTAATAACACCAACACAAAAGTATTACCTTCAGTCTGCATAGGTCTTTAGTCAACACCTGCCTTTGGTCAAACAACTACAACTTGAAATGTGATAGGAAATGCCTTAATAGTACATTAACCACAAAATATACAGTACCAGTCAAAAGTTTGGACACACCTTGCCTCTTTCTGCTTTGTCCTATTAATGTTTTATTTCCACTGTTTGCAATCAAACAATTCATACGTGGTCAAAGTGCAGATTCTCAGCTTTTATTAAAGGGTATTTTTGTACATATTGGTTTCACCATGTAGTATCTACAGTACTTTTTATACATAACCCCGCATTCCAATGTTTGAGACAAATTAACATAATGTCAAATAAAATAGTCATGTTTTGTATTTGGTTGCATATTGTTTGCATGCCATGACTGTGACCCATCAACATAACCAGAATCTGGATATCATATGTTAAGGTTGTTGTACAAGTGATACAAAAATCTCTTTGCATTTGAATTGATCTCTATGGGAACTGGGGGGTGGGACTAGATTCAGCTGTAAATTACGCCAAAACAGTATGGAACACATTTGTTGGCTAAATGGCTTTATGTCATCAAGGGCCCAAGGTATCAGATGAGCCTCAAACTATCCTGCTGCTGCCAGATATGCAGATATGTAGATACTACAAAGGACATTTATCCTGACTAATTTTCCTGTTGAACTAAATGGAAGAATTATTCAGGAGAAACAACCCTTGAAGTATCTACTGTATATCTAGTAGAAGCACGGTTGTTTGAGGGTGGTTCGATACCTTGGACCCTTGATGACTTAAAGCCATTTAGGCAACAAATGTGTTCTATACTGCCTCAGCATAATTTACAGCCAAATCTAGTCCCACCGCCCAATTCCCATAGAGACCCATTCAAATTCAAAGAGTTATAGTATCGCTTGTAGGACAACCTGAGAACAAGATATCCAGACTCTGGTGATATCGATAGGTCACAGACATCAGGAAGTCATGGTATGCAATGGATATGCAACCAAATACAAAACATGACTATTTTATTTGACATTATATTAAATTGTCTCAAACATTGAAATGGGGGGCCGTGTAAAAACAGTGCTGTAATTACTACATGGTGCAACCAAAATATAAAAAAACATGGTTTAATAAAATATGAGAATCTGCACTTTGACCACATATGAATTGCTTGATTACAAACAGTGGAAATGAAGCATTGATCAAAAAAGCCAGAAAACGGCAAGGTGTGTCCAAACTTTTGAATGGTACTGTACTTGAGCAAGCACAGTGGGTCCAGTAAAGAAGGGATGGTAAAAAAATACAGCTTTCAGTTCCCATTTCTCAACTGCTAACCATTATAAGAGTATCCTGCATTCTGTGTAATAATTATAACAGTTTCAACCACATTGAAATGTGAGCCCAGCCACGTGAGGAGATGTGTCCCTCCTGATAAGGGTAGAGTTAGACTCTTCCTCTCACCCAGGTTTGTGCTCCTGTGATACAGGTGTGTGGGCGGAGCTTTGATTCCTTGTCCTCCAACGGGAAACCGCTTCCTCCTTCCTCCCCAGCTGCCAGAGAGCCTCGACCAGCCACAGCTCTGCGTGCTCCATCCCTGAGAGTGACATGGAGACAGGGGGTGCTTTCCATTAGTCGGAAAATGCATACTCCTTCGCTCCACTACCACCCTCCTCCACTCTGTGCCCCAGAAACGGATCTTTGTGGACTCCCTCCCTCCACTGCCCCATTATTGACGTAGATGAACAAAAGGGCTTCAACTCTGCCCTCCTCCACTCCCCTGGTGAAGTGAACAAGGATGTACACTTCAGCAGAAGTTTTTTTACATTCCTGGGTGACTTCATCAAGCTCACGCCCACATACTATGAAAACCCATCCCACAAAATCTGGCACTGTCTAGATCCAGAAAGAGGAATTTGAATTTCCCCAATTATCACACATCCTACCTAGATTGCGAAATATCAGTTAACGTTTGTGGCTCATATCCTACAATTTGAAACATATATATGTTTGTTTGTACAAACCAGCATGACAACTATTATTACAGTACATAAACCTGCATGGATGAATTTATTCATATTTGTTACCAATACATTTGTTTCAGATGTTAAAGTGGGAAATAATTGTTTGCCAATGTGAACACTGAACATTGGAAAATGATAACTCACATATGAAGCGCCATATAGGCTAGGTTACGTTTTAGGTTTTTTTTTTATTTTACATTTTTGCCATTCGGCAGACGCTTTTGATCCAAAGAGATTTACAAATGCATAGGCTCTTCCACGGGTTAGAAGCATCAAATCCATAACTAGTAAAACACGCATGAAGAGCTGTTCTAAACAAAAACAAAATAGTAATTGTAAGTGCAATAAAAAATAAATAAAAAATGTATTAAGGGTTAGTGTTAGACAAGAGGAATAAGGTATACTTTGAATATGGTGAGGGATTCATTCCACCACTGGAACCAGAATGGTTCTTGTGCTTGAAACGTACAAGTGATTTTGTAGTTTTAAATGGACTGAGCATATGTAATTTGTGATCTGTAATTTGGTATGGGAATATTTGTGGGCTTGGCAAACAATAACGCTAAGATAGGGCTATTTCTTCGACACAGGACATCCACTATGATAACAGCTTGTCCCGATTTTCTTCACTCCCCCTCGTTTGCTCCTTTGCTCCACTCGTTAACGCCACTCCTTTTCTCCACATACTTCTGCTGGAGTGGAGGAGTGGTAGTGGAGGAGTGGAGTAAAGGAGGGTGGAGTGAAAAACAATGGGACACACTTCGTTTGACATCACTGAGCTCCCTCCTTATGATATCACTGCCCGTTTCATCCCTATGAGTAACACGGAGACAGGATGAGCATCTTATGACATCACCAAGGCAACGTTGTATATATGAAATGAAATTTTAAGTTGTAGTCCTGAATGTAATGCTGAACCCTGAGGTGCTCAGTACCTGGTGAGGCTTGTAGGCCTAGCTGGAGGTCCTGAAGAGCCTCCCTGTGCCTCCCAGTGAGCAGGAAGCAGACCCCCCTACCAGCCAGGGCCTGGCTCTTCAGTGTCCGTAGGGTCTGTAGCTTAACCCCAGCCCCCTGTCCTGGATCTCCACACCAGCTGTCTGCAACACACAGGTGTGTCTCACACACTCCCACACTACAAATCATAGGTGTGTCTCACACACTCCCACACTACAAATCACAGGTGTGTCTCACACACTCCCACACTACAAATCACAGGTGTGTCTCACACACATTCACAGAGAAGGGGTGGGTTTCAGTGCGTTTGTTGCTGCAATTTCTCTCTTGGCCATTAAAATTCCGAAATGACCTATTGTACCTTTAATATTTTTCTGCCATTGCGTGTATTTTTGTGTGTATATTATGGTTTTAATGTTAGTGCTGTAAAGCACTTTGTGCTGTGTGCTCAAAAAATGCTATATAAGTAGTTATTATTAATTATTATTATTATTATTATACACTCACACAGCACCGGCCATCTGCAACACACAGATGTACCTCCCCATTAATCAACTGCACTCACACACTGTGACACACAGGTGTACCTCCCCATTTACTGTACCCAATGCGCTTACAATATGAAAGCCAAATTAAATGTGGGTGTGAGTGGCACATACAGAAGAGATCCATCAGGCACTGCTCTGAATGAGGTCACCTGCCCTCTTCTAGAAACACTTACCTTTACTTTTAACGAGCACCTTTAGGAGCGCATTTATTGATCTGAAATGAAAGAAAGTTTCACTGAAACAGGAGAACAATGGCAGATTGCTGCTGCTTGCCTGTCAAATGAAATTCTATGCCTTTTTTACATTGAAAAGAACAATTCACAGTATAAACGCTACAAAGCATGCATTCACAAGCTTCTTTGCCATGCCTTCATGCATGACCTTCAGTCAGACAGTAAAACTAAGCCAAGAGAGAAAACATTTGTGTACTCTGATTTTTTTTTCTTTATGGAAAAGACGAGGAGGCAAACCAGCACAATAAGACATGACCTAGAAATGCAACACACCAATATTTCAGTAACAGAGAGGCTTTGTACCTGGTGAAATGTGTTATGGCCTCTGTATGGTCCTTAATGTGGCTGTAGGCTTGGCCCTGGAGGAGGTAGGAGGCTCCAGTCCACAGCACAAGGTTCAGCCTCTCCACCACACTCTCTCTGCTCCTCCCGTACAGAGGAGCTGGCTGTGTGGCACAGTCTGGCCCCTGCTGCTCTTCAACGGGAACCTCCAGCACCAGCCTTTCTGGGACCAGGTCTACGGTCTCACTGAGAACTTCCTCACAGATCGCCACCGTGTCCCACAGTCTCCGGGCCTTCAGCATGGCGAACGCCGCCTCCAGGTAGATCTCAGGGATTCTGGGAAGACTTGGGCTGCCACCCGTGTTTACCTGAGATGCATTGATCAAAGTATGACATTTTTGTTTAGCCTATGGCTATCATTCATGTTAGGCTGAGAGAAAGCTTGCAACCGGATGTACGCTAGCTCCGACTAGCATTACATGAATGGGATTTAATCATTCTGTGCTGGTCTAATCACAGACCGCTTTTATTCAGTACACATCTACAACAACATGACATTATGTAGCCACTGAAGAAGAGGGTAAAATATTGCAACAACTATGATCTGCTGCCCTCACGCTTCTTAAATACATTTTGACAAAGATAAAATGAAAACTCAGGACGTACCAACAGCTTTCCATCTGCTTGTAAGGAAGTCAGCAAGTCCAGGTAGTGCTCTACAGCTTCCGGTATTCTCCAGGAAAGAAATCATATTTTTATCAAATTTTTCCAGATTTAAAAAATTCAGCCCAATCAATGTGACAATCTGACCTCAAGGAGAACTTCAGTGCAATAGATTTTAGGATACAGATGCTTGTAGAGCTATGTAGAATGCAGATGTTTGTAGAGTTATGTAGGATACAGACATTTGTAGAGTTACGTAGGATAAAAATATTTGTAGTTATGTAGGATACAGATGTTTATACAGTTATGTAGGATACAGATGTTTGTAGAGTTACGTAGGATACAGATGTTTGTACAGTTATGTAGGATAGAGGTGTGTAGTTACCTGTGGCTTTGCAGGCACCTGTGTGCCAGGGCATGCTGGACCCCAGGTGGGGAGGGCGTGGCGAGGAGGCGGGTGAGGGTGGAGCTATGGAGCAGGGATTCGGGGGCGAGCAGCGGGGGCTGGTCCCTGGAAGAGTCTCCACAGGCAGGGAGGGACACCGCCTAAGCAAGGCCACAAACACACACCATTGCATACACTCAGCGAGCAATTTATTAGCTAGACCTGTACACCAGCTTGTTAATGCAAATATTTAATCAGCCAATCATGTAGTAGCAGCCAAATGCAGAGGTTTAGCTGTTGTTCAGACCAAATATCAAAATGGGGAACAAATGTGATCAAAGTGACCGTGGAATGACTGTTGGTGCCCAACAGGGTGATTTGAAAACTGCTGATCTCCTGTGATTTTTCATGCACAACAGTCTCTACAGTAACGCAAACAACCACGCATTACAACAGTGGTATGCAGAAGAGCATTTCTGAATACGCAATGCGGCAAACCTATAAGTGGATAGGCTACAGCAGCAGAAGACCAATAAGTAAAAAAAATAGGTCTAATAAATATCTAATAAAGTGCTCACAAAGTGTACACACACACACACACACACACCATCGCTCACTACACACACACACTCACTCACTCACTCACTCACTGTCACACCATCACACTCACTCACTCACGCACTATCATACTCACACAGCCCCAGAGCTCATTTCCCCTGCCTCAGCATCTTCCACAGCGTTGTGTAAAAGCTTTTCCCATTTTACTCTGCTTCATTCAGCCCGATGTGTAAGAGGGAAGTGTTCATTGATTTTCTAACATGGCTTAATTGAGAGCAGCAGAACACCACAGTGCCTTGGGTGGGGCAGATGGGGAGGAGGGAGTCACTCACAGCGTGGAGGAGACCGAGGGCCTCCATTTCAGCCTGGGTATTCCCCAGTTGCCCGTAGAGCAGCGAGCTCTGATACAGCGCACTCCGACAGCCAAAGTCCACCTCCAGGGCCTTCCTGAAGCACTGCAGGGCACTCTGGGTCCGGCCCTGGGGAGAGAGAGCCAATCAGCCCTGAGGAGGGAGAGCACTGCAGGAGCCAATCAGAACAGCCCTGAGGAGGGAGAGCACTTCATGAGCCAATCAGCACAGCCTGGGGAGAGAGCGCACTGCCTGAGCCAATCAGCACAACCTGAGGAGAGAGAGCACGGCCTGAGCCAATCAGCACAGCCTGCGGCTTACAAGAAATTGCAAGAACATCGTAACTGAACATCGGTTCCATTTTAATTTCCATTGAAAAAGGAGTGACTCATAAAATAATTCCTAGAATTGGATTTGCATGCATTGCATGTATCTGGCACTGCCAATCAAAGTGCACACAACAAAGCTAGAGGAACACCAGTATGGACTTAAAAAACGTACTGAAGCATAATGCAAACTGTCACGCTACAAACTACTTCCATCCATCCATTATCTTAACCCGCTTATCCTGAACAGGGTCGCTCGCGGGGGGGCTAGAGCCTATCCCAGCATACATTGGGCGAAAGGCAGGAATACACCCTGGACAGGTCGCCAGTCCATTGCAGGGCACACACACCATACCTACGGGCAATTTAGACTCTCCAATCAGCCTAACCTGCATGTCTTTGGACTGTGGGAGGAAACCGGAGTACCCAGAGGAAACCCACGCGAACACAGGGAGAACATGCAAACTCCACATAGAGGCCCCGGCGAACCAGGATTCGAATCCAGGACCTCTTTGCTGTGAGGCGGCAGTGCTACCCACTGCACCATCCGTACCGCCCCGCTACAAACTACTTCTATGATAAATATACGTTGAATGCCATACATAGTCAATGAAAGGCATCTATGGACACTTCTTTTAAAGTGGAAAAAGAAAACACACACAAAAATGAATGGCTCTTCTTCATTAGAATTCATGGCAGCTTACATCCAGCTTGACAGATGCATATCGCCCCCTACTGTATCCATGTTTGAAGTGGTCATGTCAGGAAGTCTCTCAAACCATACAAGTGAAGCCTACATATTTTTTAATGTGTTTGCACTTCTCTCCCCCCGGTGATGGATTGATGCCCTAATAGTCCCATAGTTTTTACAGTGTAGAATTCATCCTCACTTATCCATCCCTGTATATACTCCCTTTCCCTCACATCATACATACAGTAATGCAGTGTGCGTCTGACTTGAGCACCCTAATGTGGACAGATGAATGGCTGGATCAGCTGCAGTAATAACAGGCCAATCCTCACCAGTTTGCCCAGGCAGATGCCAGTCATGGTGTGGAGCTGTGCCAGGAGGGTCCTGGGTGCAGGCAGGGAGAGGGCCTGCTGAAAAGCCAGAAGGGCCCGGGGGTACTTCCCCTCCTCCATCGCTCTAACACCTGCAGGGACAGGGCAGGTGAGAATGGGGGGGGCACGGGTGTCAATTAGTCAATTACCAGGCCCCAGCAAGTGTTGTCTGTACCAGCTGTCATGAAACCAAAACAATGGATCTAACAAATTATCTAAAACCTGTCTATGTATTTCATAGCAATTTGTAACTTTTATCTACATAAATATTTGGGTTTCAAGCAATATATTATGGGTTTATTTTCTCATTTACTATACACTCATAGAAAATTATCCTACTGGTTCAAGTGTAATTTTGTATACAGATGGCAAAGCCATTCCTCTGGCTCGCCCACCTGGCCAGTATTACATAACGCTCTGACCCTTTGTTGTGACAGTGCAGATGTGTACAAGCTCCTTTAGCTCCCCGGGTGCCATGGCAACGGAGAGGGCGGTATTCCCTTCAATGGAAAACCTGAGGTCTCCAATTACTGCAAGCATATCTCCTGACGCTGCTGCCACATCTTTCTGAAAGGCAGAAGATAACAAACTAAGCCCATATACAACAGAAGGAGGCTTAAAATAATATTCTTTCCCAAATGAAATTTTGTTCCATCTCGTACATTAACACTACAACGTACCTGACAAGATCTCCCATAATATTCATATGCACTTGTACATATTGTGAGAATTCTGAGGAAATAAAACTCCTCTGGATTAAAACTTTGGTTATGACCTCCTTGTTTATGGTGCAGACAAATAGTATGTAGTTCATGATAACAATTTCACCACTGAAAGTTTTCATTTTTAAGCCATGACCCTGAGGAGAATTAGCCTGTGACAGAGAGTGAAATGGAGGACAGTCATTAGTCCTGGAGTCCCAGGCCACAGGGCATTTCCCCATGAGCACTCCTCCCACATAGCCCTACTGAGAAGCTGCTGATAAAACCTGCAACAATCCAAATCAGTGGAGGGAGCCCATCCAGCTCAAGAAACAACAATCCACAAGAACTAGCATAAAAATAGAGGATGCTACAGTATATGCACTGGACTTGTAGTCACCAAGTTAAGCACAGTTTCTATTTCCATTATTCTGGGTGTAAATCAACCATGTTTGCATGTCACGATACACAAAGCAGGCTATAATTCCAGTGCTGATTCAGGCCAACTTAGATTTGGTGAATAGACAAAGTGAAAGGCCCCATTGTGTTCTAACCTAGTTTCCTGAGTATTATTGCATCCAAATGTGTGGAATGAAAGCCAAGTGGCCTAATGTGTTTAGTAACTAAAAAATATACAATTATTTAATGCAGTTTTGATATCATAGGGTTTTTGCAATTACAGATATCTACAATGCCTTGTGAGACATCTTGAATATTGCATTCCAGACAGTACAGAACTGTGCTTTCAATCAGGGAGCTTGGAGTGAAAACATCACACACTGACTTGGGCCCTGTCTCCAGACAGTACAATCAGGGAGCTCTGAGTGACAACATCACACACTGACAATACAACCAGGGAGCTCTGAGTGAAAACATCACACACTAACTTGGGCCTTGTCAAGCTGTTACTGGAGGTAAAATATCTGCCACCCAGAAGACGAAACCAGTCAACTCTTTAACCAAAAGGAAAGTGGCAAAAGACAATGCTTGTCCAGGGATTGTGCATTCATTAAAGCAGTTGCACAAGCCTACAATGGGGCATCCTAGAAGACACTGCAATATAGCAATGACATATTAAAAGGTGATATAACCACACACAATGCATATAAATGCTAAGTGTCCAGACCCGGTATGTAGAACCATTAGCCTGACGGGATCAGTGAAAGCTGGTGTTGTGCACACACACCTGGGGGCCTGACAGAATGTCCGTTAGCTCCTCCAACTGGTCAGAACAGAGCCACAGGGCTCCCTGCACACACAGGAGCTGCTGGAGGCAGGACAGCGTCTTTGTGCCAGGAAAGATTTGCAGCGCGGTCTGCCACAGCACGGTCAGCTCAGAGCCGGCGGGATGGCAGCCCTGGGCTTCAAGTGCTGTCGGAAAGTAACAACAAGGGAATTACAGTATGTTTGGTAACCTGTCCAACTACATTCCAAAAATGGAACTCACTCTATTTGGTAATATGCCAGTGTCAACTGACTCAACTAGCACACCTGAAACCTGTGGCTTTGCAGAACAGCATGGGTAAACAAAGATCTGTACTTTCCGGAAGTAGCGGTTGTCTTACCTCTAACAAGACCATGGGTGAGAAGCACTCGCCATTCTGTGAAAGCTGACAGGCTAAGAGCGAAAAGCAAAGTGTTGTAAAGAACGGTCAGCTCAAGTCGGACGCTACCAGGAACACACGGGACACCTGTTGTAAACAAAATGTCACGTTAACACTAGCTGCTAGATAAGGACTACTGTTATTTTGCACAATTATTTTAGGTGAGAAATATGGCGATGAACTTACCTTGTATTTTTTGAAGTAGCTTGTGGATATCGGAGTAGTAACGCTTACGTGCGTCCTGTTGTATTTCCGGACTTCTTTCATTACGCTAAAATAGAAAGTCAACGATTTAAATGAATTAACTTTAAAGGTAGGCTAATGCTGTTTAATTAACCTTAGCTGCTGTAATTACAATATTTACATAAGTTATATTCAGTTCCGCCAAATTCAGCTAACGTTTGACAGCTTACTAGTTAACCATACCTGCCAACTCTCACGATTTCGGCGTGAGACACACGCATTTGCATGTGCGTGTGAAAACAGGCAAATGCGTGTGTTTCACGCCGAAAGCGTGAGAGTTGGCAGCTATGGTTAACGGTTAAACAGTGATTTATACCTTCCACTTCTTGATAATATCATTGTTCTCCTCAGTCCAAATGTCCAAGCAATTAATGCTCCGAATTCCCAGATCCATGTAAATGTACGTCAGCGAACTACAGCTAAGTTAGCTAGAAATGACCATGGAAGGCCAGCTGTCGTTACTTGTTCAATGCAACTGAGTTTAGCCAGCTGAGCAAATGTTGAATTAGAGCTGAATTAGTTGCAATGAAATTGAAACTCAACTCGTATGGAATCATAAACACCCGCCTTCTCTGTGTCCTTTGAATCGTTCCGTTGATTGGCTGCAAGAACTCCGACCTTTCTTTCCGCCAATCAGAAACGTCTATGCACAGTGTCAATGTCTGCAGAATTACGTCCGTGTAAAACATAGTCCCTTGTTTTAATGTTAGAAATTTTATTTTAACTCCAAGGAAACTGCATACAAATTCAAAATAGGAGAAAACAAGGAAACGCCTTTCAATTTAAAAAAAGTTATTAATCGTTTAAAATAATTATTGTCCCAGATTCAAAGATAAATATAAGTGGAAGAGTGAAAGAGAAAAACATCTTATTCTTTCACCATAATTAAAAAAAAAATCTTATAAATAAAGTTCAACATAGTTAATATCTTCATTGCAAATGCATACTTTCTATGACTGCGCTGTCAGCCAGAGATCCAGCTGTTACGTTAACCTTTCAACCAATTAATGGTGAGTGCGCGTATTCTACAAAAAAGGCAGAGGCTGAAGTTGGAATTGACAATACAAGCTAACTAGTTTCCGAACAAAGTAGTGGGACAGTTGCCTTAAACTAATGTGTTAAATGTGTTACTCCATTTATAAATGGAAAACTGAGTGTCAAGGGTTGTATCCTTTGTCGTGTTTGTAGAGTGAGAACTATATGCTAAAAGATACATGACAATAAAACTGCAGATCAGAGTCAGATAACTTAATGGCACCCAAGAAAGCTATGTGAGGATGAAAGAAAAGAAAAACAACAACAACAACAACAACAACAAAAATAGCTATTGAAGGATGTTATATTGTAACAGTATAGAATGGTTTAAACTTTAAAGAATGTAATTTGTTCCATCGAAGAATCACATCAAGTCTTGTTCAAGTGTCACATGCTTCGGGGTATGAAACAAAATATTGCCCTTCTTAGTCATTACATTTGTCAGAAATTACTTTGTCTGCAGACTGGACAAGATAAGGATTGACATTGTTGTATTATTGTTCAATAAAGGCTATGTTTTTAAAATAGTTAAATAAATTAATCATGAATATTGCCTCATACTCGCTGTTTGATGGTGTGTGTGTGTGTGTGTGTGTATATATATATATATAATATGTATTCAGTAAATGCAAAAGGCTTTTGTGTTTATAGCCGATGAACCTAGAGGCCCCTGAAGCTCAAAACGGTCGGATCAGTGTACCAAGATAGCTACTGGACCTGCGCATCGCTTCCACCGACAGCCACGACTGCTGATCTTATTCTGACGGGAGACCATTATCTGTCGGATATCTGGGTCATTTTCGGTCCATATGACTTTTTCCACATGACCTCCACTGTACGGGGTGCCGCAGTATAAACTAAGATTCTACGTCATATTCACCCTCTTTTCCCCGAAGTCCTCCAGTGGAGAGGTGCAACCCGTATCTGCAACAGAAGGCCGAGTCTCAAATTGGGGAGTTACTCGCCAAAATGGTCAGTATTTCTATTTAGCCGTGTAATTTGTTATCAAGAAACAATCCGAATTCGCTTATGTCGTGTGTTTGAAGCATAATTGGCAGTATTGGCCAATATTTTGGGCGTTTATATAAATTCTGTTTTCGATGACGTAATAACTATAGCAAGTGCAAGGACTAGAGCTGATGTTTTATATAAAAAAAGAAACGATTTATTTGATTTTCATTGGTAACCATTTTCGTTGGGAATGATTTTCAAATATAGAAACGAGGGGAGCACGCTAGACGAATAGTTCAGTAGAGGTAGCCTAATAAAACAGACTATTGCACGATTATTAGTTGACGTTTTTCTTCCCGGCTAAAATATTTACACATTATGTCGAAATTAACTGACGGACTCTTTGGGTGATTTTAACACGTTGTGTTTTTGTGTTTATTTTAAACGAGTGTTTCGTTTTGTGTGCAGTTATTTTTGGAGTATCTTGTGTCCCTGTAGGGGTATTAAGAAATTGGAATAATGTTACCCCCTGTTATAAATAGCGAGTGTACACCCACTTCTCCCCCGCGTTCGTCGTAGCTACTTGTTTTGCATGTTGTCATATGTTGATTAGCGAATATTCTGGAATATAATCGGGAAAAATTTTAATCTCGTTACTAGTTTATATAGGCTATAATTAATCTTAGATAGGGTTATGTGCTACCGTGCGCTATTGCAAGCGTCCGGAGTAGGCGAGGGGCACCATTCTGCAGTTAGCCTTTCATTGTGGGATATTAGTGGTTGAGTTACTGCGTCAAATGATATTTTGAAAGCTATATATCTACATAGTTTGTCATATTTGCTCACATTTTCTATAAAGTTTAATAATATTTTTGTCCGTGAAAGCAGCATACAGCAGGTGGCATATTGCAGTATTGAAGGGTGCCATATCCAGAGAAAAAAAAATACCGGTGTGCAGTAGCCTATTGCCAGGGCCTGCGTAATCTTTATGTCCCCCCCATACCTAAACTCCATTCCTAAACTTCTGATAACAGTGCAGTGCATTGCAGTAATAGCATGACTTCATAATCCCCCCCCCCCCCCCCCATACCTAAACTCCATTCCTAAACTTCTGATAACAGTGCAGTGCATTGCAGTAATAGCATGACTTCATAACCCCCCCCCCCCCCCCCCCCACACACACACACACACCACCTACATAATGTGTTCATTACGTACATTTTGCTGGCTGTTTGTAAACAAATTCATGTTTTGTTTGTAATTTCTATAGGTGAACTTCACAGTTGACCAGATCCGGACGATCATGGACAAGAAGTCCAACATTCGGAACATGTCTGTGATTGCCCACGTGGATCATGGGAAATCCACTCTGACAGACTCTTTGGTGTGCAAGGCAGGCATCATAGCCTCAGCGCGCGCTGGAGAGACCAGATTCACTGACACACGGAAAGACGAGCAGGAGAGATGCATCACCATAAAGTCAACGTAGGTATTCCTATAGATGACTGGAATTTAGCGTGCTTTGATTGCATCAGTTTTATCCAGTCCAGTGTATATATATTTCTCAAACCAATCTATTAGCACAATATGCAATAACAAGATGAAAAGCACATTCATAATTAGATGTACTGATTGCACAATAGTATGATTATTACGTGAGAAAATATTCTGAGACTGTTTGTACGTATTTGTTTACTCGTAAGGTAATGAACTTCTGACATCCAGATATTTAGCAGGCACACATTTTCCAGTATTTTGGGTCTTGAAAAAAGGCACCAAAGTGTAAACCAGGTGAAATATGCTGATTCTTTTTTATCATACCACGGTGCTGTTAATGACAAAACACACTGCGTAGAGTGCTAATTGAGCAGTAGTTTGTCAAGCACAACACCTCGGTATGATAAAAAGGCATATTTGTATGGGTTACAGACCCATATTATATAGTTTAAAAGTGGAGTTTTAATTTGTTTCAGTTTGCCTAAGTGTGCCATAAGTGTCAACACACCAAACATTTGAAACAGCAGCTACTGCATTTGACTGTGTAGGGAATGTGTGTCCTATGGACTCCCCTTGCAGTTAACAGTGTTGTTATGTCACCTTCCTTACAGAGCTATTTCTCTGTACTATGAGCTCAATGACAATGACTTGGCCTTCATCAAACAGTGCAAGGATGGCTCTGGTTTCCTCATAAACCTGATTGACTCCCCCGGTCACGTCGATTTCTCCTCTGAAGTGACTGCGGCACTGCGGGTCACAGATGGGGCACTTGTAGTTGTAGACTGTGTCTCAGGTACGGCAGTACTTGGCTTCAGATTGAGCTGAAATAGACTTCACCCGCTGCACAGATCTTCAGAGTAGCATGCATTAAATATCATTGGCTGCTGCATGAACACTACAGGTGCTCCTGTTTGGCTAGATAAAGCATTATTTCTGTTGCAGGTCAGTGTACATACTGTAAGGAAGATGGACTTATGGAGATATGCAAGTCCAGTGCACAGTGTCCAATAATATGAATGCAAATAGTTTTCATTTGATATTCAATAATAACATTTTATTCTTCCAAACACAGTTTAATAGATCTTATAGGCTTATGCTTTTCAGATAAGGAGAAAACTGCTGTCTGGTTAGAATTAGAATTTAATGTTGGTGAAAAAGTATAAATATCTGCATTTCAGAATTACTCATCTTCAGAATCATTTACCATTAAGAGATCTAGGAATAGTTATGTGTGCGCAGTGCAGTTTTTACTGCTTGAGTTATTACTTTAAGTAACAGAAAACCACTCTGAGAATAAACAGTTACAAAACAAGATAGTATGAACTGTCTTGTTTTGAGGGACATCTGATATCACTTTTCATGCTGGTGATGGTGGCCCTTCATCATCAGTCTGAGTGCATTTCATGATCTCAGATGACAGTAATTGTAGAAGTTCAACCATCCAGGGCAGCTGTTTTCCATAGGCTTGACCCCTTTTTTTCTACATTGCTTCTACTGCAGCAACACAGGGCCGGAAACTCACTGCTTTATTTTAATGTACATAAGAGTGAGCTGTATTTTTACAATGCAGTACATTTCCAAGTGAAATCATAAAAACCCAGCATGACCTCACTTCCTGTAAAAGTCAGTGTGGAGTAAAGCACATTGGGGAATGAGTGACAATATGAGTGTGTGCTTGTGTGTGTGTGTCGCCCCAGGTGTGTGTGTGCAGACGGAAACCGTTCTGAGGCAGGCCATCGCCGAGCGGATCAAGCCAGTTCTGATGATGAACAAGATGGACCGGGCCTTGCTTGAGCTGCAGCTGGAACCCGACGAGCTGTTCCTGACCTTCCAGCGGATCGTGGAGAACGTCAACGTCATCATCTCCACCTATGGAGAAGGGGAGCACGGACCAATGGGCAGCATCATGGTCAGCTTTAGCATCCTCAAAGACCTGTGGGAGTAGCCTATAGCCTAGTGGCTAATGTGCTATCGTCTAGTGGCTAAGGTGCATGACTGGAACCTGGAAGGTTGGTGGTTCAGGCCCCAGTGCAGCCACGATAATATCTGATCGGCTGTCAGGCCGTTGAGCAAGGCCCTTAACCCGTCATTGCCCCAGATGGGATTATCCCCTGATTAGTATAATCAACTGTGAGTCACTTCGGATAAAAAAGTGTCAGCTAAACAACAAATTATGATTATTATCATTACATGCATGTCTGGTTAGGTGAGTTCACTCAGAACTGGAACTGGTTCGTGGGCCCTACTCACTGCCCCTAAGTAACTAGGATGGGTCATTACAGTTATTTAGCTGACCCTATTTATGCAAAATGACATACAGTTGACTTATTGTGGCTACACCGGGGCTTGAACCACCAACCTTCCAAGTTTACATAGCTTTACATAGCACCTTTCAAGCACAAAGCACAAGGTGCTTTACAGATAAGTACAAGGAACAAAATAAAACAAAAATTCAACACACCTATTAAAAAAAGAAAAGGAAAGAAAAATCTGTAAAAGAGACAAAATGAAAAGATTTAGTTGGGCTATACATTACGCTAGGCTTTACGGTGAAATGTAGAGGACAAATGATCCCACAGGGTTAAATAAATGATATCTGACCAGGGTTAAATAAATGCGGTCTGATCTTGTCCTGGAATGACCCTTTGCTCCTGTTTGGAACTCCAGGTGGATCCGGTGGTCGGCACAGTGGGGTTTGGGTCGGGCCTCCATGGCTGGGCCTTCACTCTCAAGCAGTTTGCTGAGATGTACGTGAAGAAGTTTGCCGCCAAGGGCGACAAGAAGGCCGATCTGCCCCCAGCTGAACGTTGCAAGAAGGTGGAGGACATGATGAAAAAGTTATGGGGAGACAAGTGAGTTATTCCTCGATATTATTATTATTATACTTATTATTATTATTATTATTATTATTATTATTATTATTATATCACTTGGACTCGTGGTTTACAGGTCTAGTGCTGGTGAGCCGCGGGGTCGGCTGGTTTCTGTTGCTACTGATCAACAGAAACTTTTGCTGTTTCACTGATACATTGAAGCAGCTGGATTCACCTCATCTGCTGTCCTCAGTCTGATTTGTTTACTGAATTAAAAGAAAAGAAAACAGATCCTGTGCTGTATCATAAAGCAGGATTACTGAGTTAGCCGGGAAACTGCACAAAGTAAAACCCAGAACCTGCCCGAATCTGGAACATGGACTGAAGTAAAAAACAGTTCTGGGTTTTATTCAGGACATTTATCCAGATACTGAGCTTTCTGAAACAGGCCCCTAATAAACTGTTTTGTGTAGTAATGGGGAACCTCCTGAAACCTCATACACCATGGTAGTGGTTCCATGATCCTCAGTCTGCCATTTGCTGGTCATGTTTCAAAGGAAAATGTTATTAAAATTAACATTTGTATCAATTTTAAGGAATGCCTGACGTTCAAAGGGCAGGGCTGTTCCACTGAAGACCTGTATTCTTGCAGGTATTTTGATCCTACAGCTGGAAAATTCAGCAAGTCGGCCACTAACGCAGAGGGAACTAAGCTCCCAAGAACTTTCTGCCAGCTTGTCCTGGACCCCATCTTTAAGGTGCCTGTGTTACTCTAATTCTGCGCCATGACCATTTGCTAGCAGACCTGGGTCAAATACGTAATTGTTTTTCAATGGGCCACATGCTTTAAAGAAGTCCAGTGGAGTACAATTTTCTGGGATGATTTGATGTTACTCTGCAAAACCCTCTCTTCTCTTTTCCCCATTTCTTGTATTTATGGCATTCCTGGAACAACTCTACAAGGAGACAGGTGTATACTGACCATGGGCTGTATTTTGTGGGCGCTCTCTGCAGGTGTTTGACTGCATCATGAGCTTTAAGAAGGAGGAGGCGCAGAAGCTGATCCAGAAGCTGGATGTGAAGCTGGATGCAGATGACAGAGAGAAGGAGGGGAAGCCACTGCTGAAGGTACTGAGCGGTAGATCCGCCTCACCAATCCTCACAAACATGATCTACTGAGCAGGCAAAAAGAGTCCTTTTGAGAAACGTGCTTTTTAACAACACTCAGTGAGCACTTTATTACGTATTTATTAAACCTAATTAGACTTATTCGTCTTCTGCTTCCGTAGCTTATCCACTTTCAGGTTTGACGCTTTTTGTGCGTTCAGAGATGCTCTTCTGCATACCACTGTTGTAATGTGTGGTTATTATTGTCACCTTTCTGTCAGCTTCCTTCTCCTCTGACCTCTCTCATTAACGAGGCATTTTTGCCTGTAGAACTGCTTCTCACTGGATGTTTTTTTGTTTTTCACACCATTCTCTGCAAACTCTAGAGACTGTTGTGTGTGAAAATCCCAGGAGATCAGCAGTTTCTGCGATTATCAAACCACCCTGTATGGCACCACTAATCATTACACGGTCAAAGTCACTTAGATCACATTTCTTCCCCATTCTGACATTTGGTCTGAAAAACAGCTGAACCTCTTGACCATGTCTGCATGCTTGTATGCATTTAGTTGCTGCCAGATGATGATTAAATATTTGCATTAACAAGCTGTATACAGAAACTGCAGGTTCACGTCTCACTTGGAGCTCTGCTGTTTTACCCTTTAACATGAAAACATTATAACAAAGTTTATACATAGATGTGAAAATTAAGTGTAAATGGGGAAATAATGCAAGATAAATGGTAAGGTAATCTTCCAAGCTTTGATATGGCAACCGTGGTAACTGTCACTCAGGCAGTGATGCGGCGCTGGCTGCCTGCGGGAGATGCCCTCCTCCAGATGATCACCATTCACCTGCCCTCCCCCGTCACGGCCCAGAGGTACCGCTGTGAGCTGCTGTACGAGGGGCCTGGAGACGACGAGGCCGCTATGGGTGAGAAACACACACACACATGTACACATACGCACACACACGCACGCACGCACACACACACACACACACACACACATACACATACCCACACATACACACACATACACACACACAGACACATACACACACACACACACACACACATACGCATATGCACACACACACGTACACACACATACACATACGCACACACACGTACACACACATACGCACACACATACACATACGCATACGCATGCACACACACTCGTACACACACATAAGCACACACATACACACGCACACACACACAAACATACACATATGCACACACACGTACACACACATGCACACACATACACATACGCACACACATGTGTACACACACATACGCACACACATACACATACGCACACACACGTACACACACATACGCACACACATACACATACGCACACATACACACACATAAGCACACACACATGTACACACACACACACACACACGCACACACATACATACATACACTGCCACTCGCCTTTTCTCTTCTGCCAGCAGTCTTCAGTCGCGTTCTCACTGACCCTCTGCAGGTGTTAAAAACTGTGACTCCAAGGCTCCGCTGATGATGTACATTTCTAAGATGGTTCCCACCACTGACAAGGGCCGCTTCTACGCTTTCGGCCGGGTCTTCTCCGGCATGGTAGCCACTGGGCAGAAGGTGCGCATCATGGGCCCCAACTACACACCTGGCAAGAAGGAGGACCTGTACCTGAAGCCTATTCAGAGGTCCGTTTGACTTCCACACATCCCTATCTCCAACCCTATCCAGAGGTCCTTTTGATTTAGGCAACAGGCCTCACTGTTAAAAGCACTCACAGATCTTCTGTTGGAATGAACTTCATTCAAGACCTTTTTGTTTAGTGATCTTTTATGTGTACTATGTCACGCAGAATGTGAGTTATTATTTGGGAGGGCGTATGGGTGTGCAGAAGGTGACCAGACAGGTTCTAACATGGCGGATTGTTTTGTCCCATTACCGTAGGACCATCCTGATGATGGGGCGCTACGTAGAGCCCATTGAGGATGTGCCCTGCGGGAACATTGTGGGCCTGGTGGGGGTGGACCAGTTCCTGGTGAAAACCGGCACCATCACCACCTTTGAGCAGGCCCACAACATGAGAGTGATGAAGTTCAGCGTCAGCCCTGTGGTCCGAGTCGCCGTGGAGGCCAAGAACCCGGCCGACCTGCCCAAGCTGGTGGAGGGGCTCAAACGCCTGGCCAAGTCCGACCCCATGGTCCAGGTATGCCTGAAAAACTTTTCAAAACTTTTCAAAATGTTTTCCGATTGAACATGCCCCTGGTCTTCCACTCTCCCATTACCTGGGAGTCAGGTGTGAAGACACTCTGGTCAACCAGTAGCACAAATTGCTTTGTTAATTACTCGGTTGGATTTGGATTTGAGGGCCAGATTTGATGGTCCCTGAGTTAATTATTTTAACCGCACTTCCAGAATGTGTGATTGATTGGTTGAAAGGTGTGAAAAATGGGAGGAGCAGTGGCGTGTTTTAACAGCTCTTCCTGTCTGTGACAGTGTATTATTGAAGAGTCAGGAGAGCACATTGTGGCTGGTGCTGGAGAGCTCCATCTGGAGATCTGCCTTAAAGACCTGGAGGAGGACCATGCCTGTATTCCCCTTAAGGTCAGGACCTTTTCTGAAGTCCATACACCCATCTATCCATTATCAAATCCGCTTATTCCTCATCAGGGTTATGGGGCTTGCTAGAGCCTATCCCAGCGTGCATTGGGCGAGAGTTAGGAATACATCCAGGACAGGTTGCCAATCTACTGAAATGCTCTTTCTGGTGTCTTCATTTTCAAATAAGTCTGTTCATGAATGTGAATTTGAGAATCATGATGACAAACCATGGCGGTTTCTGCAGAAATCCGACCCGGTGGTGTCTTATCGCGAAACGGTCAGCGACGACTCCAACCAGGTGTGCCTGTCCAAGTCACCCAACAAACACAACCGGTTGTACCTGAAGGCCCGGCCCTTCCCCGACGGGCTGGCGGAGGACGTGGACAAGGGCGACGTGAGTGCCAGGCAGGAGCTGAAGCAGCGCGCGCGCTATCTCGCCGAGAAGTACGAGTGGGAGGTCGCCGAGGCCCGCAAGATCTGGTGCTTCGGCCCCGATGGGTCGGGACCCAACATGCTGGTGGACATCACCAAGGGCGTGCAGTACCTCAACGAGATCAAGGACAGCGTGGTCGCTGGGTTCCAGTGGGCCACCAAAGAGGTGCATCTCCCGGGGGGCGAGATCCTTACCCATGTTTATTTTTTCTAAAGATGAAGACCAGTTAAAGAAATAGATTTTTATATCAATTATAATTATAATTTGATATTGCAGATATGATTCTTTAGCTTTTATCCAAAGTGACAGACAGGATTACGATTGCATGTCTGTACAATGTACACACGCTGGGTTTACCAGCTGAGCCACATGACTTGATTATTATAATTTTTTAATGGAGGCTATGTGTAAAAGCTAAAAGCAAATCTTTAAATGCTGTTATATTTACATAATGTGCAAGCTGAGTAAACGATTTTCATTTCTTGCGTGACTCCATTTCCCAGGGTGCCCTGTGTGAAGAGAACATGCGGGCAGTGCGGTTCGACATCCATGATGTCACGCTGCACGCAGACGCCATCCACCGGGGCGGCGGGCAGATCATCCCCACAGCCCGCCGGGTGTTGTACGCCTCTGTCCTCACCGCACAGCCACGTCTCATGGAGCCCATATACCTGGTGGAGATCCAGGTGACTACAATACGGGACTTAATGCCTCACATCTTTTATGATAATAATTTACATTATTGGCATTTGGCAGACGCTCTTATCCAGAGCAACGTACAATTGATTAGACTAAGCAGGAGACAATCCTCCCCTGGAGCAATGCAGGGTTAAGGGCCTTGCTCAAGGGCCCAACGGCTGTGCAGATCTTATAGTGGCTACACCGGGATTAGAACCACTGACCTTGCATGTCCCAGTCCTTTACCTTAACCACTACGCTACAGGCCGCCCATAATAATGATCATTTGTTATTTAACTGCTAAATAAAAAAATTGATTTACAGACTAGACGAAGCCGGGGGCAATCTCCCCTGGAGCAATGTGGGGTTAAGGCTTTGCCCCAGTCATGTACTCTAGGCTACAGGCTGCCCCCAAAGATTGACATCTTGGCAATACTGTAAAAAAATCGATATAACATCTTTCGGAGTTATTATATTACTAATACATTTCAGGTTCTTTCTTAGTTTCTTAGCCAATTTCAGGTTCAATATTATTCAGTACTATATTTGAGTAGCCAGAATGCAGTTTTTATGCTCTTCTCCCAGGTAAATGTATGCAAATGTATTACTTTTAGAAAAAACTGTACTGTAGTTAGAGTAATTTGCTTAAGAACTGGTCTGTAAAGGCTTCCATTTTCAAACATGGAGTCATTCACCAATGCGAGAGGGGGAATGACTCGAGTACTGACGGCAGTGTGCAACCAGCGTGAAACTGAGTGTGTATACCTATTAACAAATCTAAAGGCACAAAGCAGTTATTCATGTTGAAGTCAAAAATGTTTTGAGAAAGGGATTACAATTCTTTGTGCATTTGTATGGAGCAATTGGAAAACATAATGTAACATCAGAATTAAGAATTTTAGTCTAATTTTCTGGACAAAAACCTCTGCCCTAACAGTGTCCAGAACATGTTGTGGGAGGAATCTACGGTGTCCTGAACAGGAAAAGAGGCCACGTTTTTGAAGAGTCCCAGGTTGCAGGAACGCCCATATTTGTAGTGAAGGCATACCTGCCCGTCAATGAATCATTTGGTAAGTAGTACATTAAAAGTAACATGTTTTCAAAATAAAAGCCAGTTTTTTCATAACAGAACATTAAGGGTCAACTGCACTTACCTAAGCAGATCAGGTTAGAGAACTGCATTAAACTACAAGAGGTACATCTGACCTGAGAGAGAAGGGATATTCTATTTGCAAAGCAAAGTAAAGGTTTAGAGCAGGGATCAGCAACTCGCTGTCCTCAAACTGCTGGTTTTCCACCCTCCCTTTACCTGGGAGTCAGGTGTGAAGACAGTCTGGCCAATCAGTAGCACTAATTACCCGGGAGAAAAGAAAACCAGGCTGGATTTGGATTCAAGGGCTAGAGTTAATTGATCCCTGGTTTAGGCATTAAAACTAAGGGTGCAATTTCTCAAAACTGCTCAATAGGTCTTCTTTTTTTTTTTTTACCTTCCGGGTCCCAGTCATGTACCTTATACACTTGGCTACAGTAGGCCCCGTAATGTAAAAATGTGATGTTAACGGAGACCGCATTTGGAACAGGTTTCACAGCGGATCTGCGGTCGAACACAGGCGGTCAGGCGTTCCCTCAGTGCGTGTTCAACCACTGGCAGATCCTCCCCGGTGACCCTTACGACGAGAACAGCAGGCCCTGCCAGGTGGTGAGCGAAACACGCAAACGCAAAGGCCTGAAGGAGGGCATCCCTCCCCTCGACAACTACCTGGACAAGCTGTGATCACCTGGTTGCCGCCGGCAACGTAGCGTTCCGACGCGAACACACGACGAACCAGCGACCCTGCAGAGAAACAAGCGCCCGAACATCGCCGAGGGAAGACCCGGCGCAGTACTAAAGATAAAACACAGGCTACAGCTTCATTCAGACAACTCCTCATTGTGTGCGATCACCTTATCCAATAAAAACGAGCAACTCGCTTTGTGTGGGCGTTTACAGAAAAACCATCGTCGCCTTTGTGCTTTTCTTTTTGCTATGATATAATGTTATATTAGACTGCTCGTTTCATACTATCACATGCCAACAGTATCGCAATGCCCAAACCCCCCCACTTGGATTTTACCCACACAAATTTGACGCTTTTTGTTTTATAACAAAGGCCTTACTATTCCATACAATAAACCCATTTGTGTTAACTCTCCTGCAAAACTTGTGTATGACTGAATTTGCCCATATACCAGCAAGACAGCAGCCTTTTAAAAAAAGAAAATGAGCACTCCCAAATTGTGCCAGTACTGCAGACCAATATGTACTGAGAGTGAGGTCATGGTACTGCTCTCAAATATATAAAAGTTATATTGTAGCTGTGTTCTCACCAATAAGCTCTGAACTGTAGGACTGCATCTTCCACAGGGTGCATTGGAATTCCCTGATGTGGGGAATGGTGGATATGCATGACTGACTACTGTGTACATAAAGGCACCGCACACATACACAGCCGTATTTATAAATTGAGAAAATGTTATTTATTCCATCGGAGGACATTCAATCCTTGAAGTCCCTTTATAAAATTAACTGCAGACACTTATTTAAAAAGGAAACACAATGCAGTAATACACCCAGTACAAACAAACAAACCGTTAAGTGCAAGGAAAGAACCGCTGGTGCAATCCAGACAACCCACCACAGGTAGAGGCCTGTTTCCCAACACGCGTGTCCGGGAAGCTTGTTTTATTGCTATAACAGACTCGGCCTAAACAAAGGAAAACAAAAGCTGCATCATATTAAACTGGTTAACAATATTACGCCTAAGTTGGACTGCCTCCCCAAAAGCTTGTGTCAGACGTTCCGAGAATCAACCGTTGAAAGGAAATACATTTACACGATCGTTCAACATTAAAAATGGCCACGCTCTGTCAAAAAGGAAATACATTTACACGATCGCTCAACATTCAAAATGGCCACACGCCACATGAAAGGAAATACATTTACACGATCGTTCAACATTCAAAATGGCCACACGCCACACGGAAGGAAATACATTTACACGATCGTTCAACATTCAAAATGGCCACACGCTGTCTAAAGGAGATACATTAACACGATCGTTCAACATTCAAAATGGCCACACGCTGTCTAAAAGGAGATACATTAACACGGTCGTTCCGACATTCGAAATGGCCACACGCTGTCTAAAGGAGATACATTAACACGATCGTTCAACATTCAAAATGGCCACAGGCTGTCTGTCCTCCACTTCACTTCAGTTAAAAGGCAAATGTACATTATTATTTTTTAAATATAAAATAACCATCTTTCAGCAGTGTGGAGGTAAATGCACGGGTGAGTTTCGATACAAACTGCTGATATTCCTACAAATATGATAGATATTCCTGACTTCCTGGGCATGGCTTAGTCCAAGGAAATGATGTCTGAAATGCTGGTGCCACATCCTGCCGTGATGACGCCGGTGTCGCTGTGGGAGGAGCTTGTGCTGTGGGCGGGGCCATCGTACTGTCCGGAGGTGGGGTTGAGCAGGGTGGGCGGGGCCAGGGACACAGGTGGGCGGTAATGCTACAGGACACAGAGAACACGTGTGTCATGTGTGTGCTTCCACACGCAGAGGGAGACCGTAGGCATCAGACATAGCGCTTTTCCCAGCAACTACGGCTGCACAAAACGCTTTACAATTAGTGACTGTCATGCAGTCAGACACACGCACACGCACAGTGAAAGGGAGCAATAGCATTATTAAAAGTTAAAGTACAATCTTGTCCATAAAAAGAGACAATCACACCATCAGTCACTACACGCAGACATTGGGTGATTTGTACATACCTGAGGGTCTCCTTGAAATAGCGTGAAAAAATCTAGATGACGGAAAAGAAATGTGTGTCAACCAGCTTGCATAGTTACATAGTTTTTGTGTTCTGTAGACAGACCTAGAATTATGACACTGGAGGAATTGTACATTTTCTTTCAATTTGGCACTGAAGACACAATGTGAGGACTTAAAGTAAAGCTTGAGAGGTCGTACTCTGCATGTCTGTGGGAATTGTGGATAAGGTGGAGTGGTGGAATGGAACGGCGTATTCGGCCAATGAGGACGCCAGGTAAGACGTGTCCAGGGTCTGGATGTTTGGCACTCGCATCGTCGATGGCTGGTAGGTCAGCACCCTGGAGAAAGACGTGATGGGGGAAAAAAAAGACAGAATAAATAAACTTTTTTTTCGCCATTTAAGTCATACTGGCACTTTCTATATGGCTGTATGTCTCCTTAAAATAATGAGAAAAAATCTAATAGCAGGAAAAGAAATGTGTGTCAACTAGTGTAGAGACAGAATAATAAACTTTGTGTTCTGCAGACAAGCTGAAGCAACTTTTTATCCAAAGCGACTTACGGTTGATGGTTGATGGCAGGAGCCAATCCCCCCTGAAGCAATGTAGGGTTAAGGGCCTTGCTGAAGGGCCCAACAGCTGTACTGATGGCTGTGGCTACACTGGGGCTTGAGCCATCAACTGTCTGGGTCCCAGTCATGTACTTTACCCACTAGGCTACAGGCTGCGCATTACATGTACACTTGTCGAGATTTTGCCGGTGGTAACTCACCCCTTCCCATGTACCTCCTCCTGCTTGGCCATGTAGAGGCACCTCTTCTTCAGAGGTGGGTCTTCCTCCTCCTCCTCTTCCTCAGAGGAGCTCTCCAGCGTCAGGTCGATGATGTCGAGCTTCCTGCTGCTGTGCTCACTGGGGGGGGCCACTGCAGCGCACTGCCTGACCAGGCTGGAGCCTTGAGGAGGAACCGTGCAGACGGGCTAAACCAGTGTGCAGTGCGTATGTCTTCATTCCAACCAATTCACGCTGCCTTAACTGATTCCAATTACTCGTTCAGCCATTTGCATTTAACTACATTACAGAATATAAGCAACAGTTGTTATTGAACACACTTCTCTTCACACACACACACACACACACATATATATATATATATATATATATAAAGAATTTCGAGCAAACCTACAGCCCTAATTCAGTAAATCATTTAACTAATTATATCATCAAGATTGGAGGCTGGAAGCATAGGCACAGCCCTCCATGGCACTAAGTGAGGGCCAGATTTGAGTATCCCTGGCCTCACACCATGACCAGCAGCTTTCCTGTGGGAAACGCTGCATTACAAAGCAATCCTCCAGGAAAAACGCCACTTTCGGTCCCAGACTTACTTTCCACTTTGGGGATACAGTGCGACGACATCTTCAGGGCCTCCTTCTTGGGCTTCATCGAGCACCAGGTTCCGTCTTCCTGGAATTTGATCTCGTCAACATCCGAGCAGCCGTTCAGGATCTCCATGAAGAGCCTACGAGAAAACGAGACCGACTCGCTTACATTACAGTTATTCACTCAACTAAACCGGGGCCAATCCCCCCCTGGAGCAATGTGGGGTTAAGGGCCTTGTTCAAGGGCCAAACAGCTGCACTGATCTTATTGTGGCTTAAATGGGGCTTGAACCACCAACTATCAAGGTCCCAGTCAAGCACCTTAGCCACTATGGTGTAGCACCTTAGCTACTAGACTGTAGCACCTTAGCTACTAGGCTGTAGCACCTTAGCTACTGGGCTATAGTACCTTAGCCACTATGGTGTAGCACCTTAGCTACTGAGCTATAGTACCGTAGCCACTATGGTGTAGCACCTTAGCTACTGGACTGTAGCACCTTAGCTAGTAGGCTGTAGCACCTTAGGTACTAGGCTATAGTACCTTAGCCACTATGGTGTAGCATCTTAGCTACTAGGCTGTAGAACCTTAGCCACTAGGCTGTAGGACCTTAGCTACTAGGCTGTAGCACCTTAGCTACTGGGCTATAGTACCTTAGCCACTACGGTGTAGCACCTTAGCTACTAGGCTATAGTACCTTAGCCCTAGGCTACAGCCACTGCCTCAGCATTCAGACTCAAAATAGGGGCTCAGATATGCACTGGCATTAGCTAAACTCCCAGGATCTCAGACATGCACTGGCATTACCTAAACTCCCAGGATGGCAGGAACGCAGATGGTGAACGGCTTGCTCACCCGTCGATGATGAGCGTCTCGTAGGCGGCCTTCTTGTCACAGACGGGGCAGATCCAGGTGGGCTTCTTCTCATTCATCTGCAGGTAGAGCGCCGCATCGAAGCACTGCAGATGGGAGCAGGTGGCCGCTCGACAGGGCACCGTCAGCCGCATCTTACCCAGCTGGGGGGCGAAAACAGTTCAAACTCACAGGCCAAAATCACCCCTACAAACTTAGTGATGAGAACAAATAATTTGTTTTGGATTCAAATACTTTTCTGCATTTGACTAAGCATGCCTGGTGTGTTGGAACAAATGAAAAGATCCCAAAAGATCCCAAAAGTATAAACCCCACCCATCTGCTCCCATCTGCACCAGGCAAGATCGACAGAGCACAGAAAGTATTTGAATCCAAAACGAATACTAGTTCAGCCCAGGTCTGATCAACTCACCGGACACATGAGCGAGACTCGTAAGCTGGTTGTGGCGACCTCACTGTCGGGATCTGCGGTCAGCTTTTCTTTTACTGAAAGAAATGAAAAACGCACTGATTTTCAGAGCATTCTGGGAGAAGTGCACAGCGCTCTATAACAGTCTGTAAATACTGGAGCTCAACATGGCTTCACTAGGCAGTGAACTTGACTTTGTGATTCAACACCCCTCTGACAACTAAATGGATCAGGCAAAATTGAAATGTGTGACAACTACATTAACTTCAAACAGATTCTTGCATCAGCACAGTAATCTTTCAGTTAGTGATCAGTTGACTGGGCATACTACTTAAGAGCCGACTACATTTGAGCGCTCTTCTTATGAGAGTATTACTTAGTGCCCTTGAGTGATCAGGGTTCCTGATGCCCTTCATCTTCAGCCTCTGCAGCAGAAGGGAAGACGTGAGCTGCCGGACCAGGTACACGGACATGGAGTATGTCTGCAAGGAGAACAAGAGAAGCACATATGGATATATAGGATGCTACAGACAGGGCCATTTGTGCCGGGGATAACTCTGAAGAAAGCCCTGAATGGAGAGAAGTTTAAAATGGCTGCCTCACCTTCCCGATTTCAGGGGCCCACGTGATTGAAATCTGATTGGGCACGGCAGAGGACAGCCTGACCAATGACGTTATGTTCAGAGGCCGGCCCGGCCTCTTCTGCTCCACGCCATTCTTTGGGGGCGGAGCGTAACCCTGCGCCAAAATAAGAACCAATTCCAGCCAAGCCACATTCATGGAGACCAATAAAAATTTAAGTCAGCCTTTCTACCATTTTTACTTCTACAAACCCAACCCTTTGAAGAAATCACAATATTTAGTGCACTTTAGTCAATGAAATCTGATCATTGTCAAAGGTGAAAACATAAAGCCAAAAACTCTTCACACCGGTCTGTGTAGTTGACTAATATGTATATTTCTTAAATAGAGGTATATTTTCCATACCGGCAAAGGGAAAAGCTTCCCATTCACTTTAATGCACAAACTGTTGGGATAATTGTCCTCTTGAAGGCAACTGGTCTCTGCAAGGCAAAACCTGACCCCAAACAAAGAAGACATTAGACTGCAGGAAAACAAGCATGTGGATACTGGAACAGCAAAAATAGAAACCTAAATAATATTTATATAATTTAATGCATACCTGTGGAACACAGCAACAAAAATATCAAATATAGTTCATCTGAAGAATTCAAGTACACATTCTGGTTTTTCAATGATCTAGTGGAAATTAGTGACAAAAACTACACATTGAAACACCAAGTATATCACAATGGATTATTGTTAATCCCCACAGTGCAGCTGCTGTATCTACAGGGAAGTGCTGTGGGGGAGGGGCATTACCTCAGCTGAATCTGGACCATGTAATCTCTTCTGCCCCCAGGGAGGAAATCCCTATGAGAACAGTATTATTTTTAAAATCTGAAACTTCAAAAACTTAAATATAAGAATGTAGTCTCCAAGCAATATTTTGGCAAAGAGAAAGCCGTACCTCGAAATGCAGACTTCTCGAACCTGCTGTGGGGTCAAAGCGAAGATGAAGTATTTCTCCTGAAAACGCTGGATGCTGCTGGCCGCTGCCAAGAGATATCAAAACAATCTTTCCTAAATGCTAACGCTATAAACTGTTATCTATTAAAGCTTTAATTACGAAGGCCATTTCATGCACAGCTTGCAGCTCAAAATACATACGTGTGAAATGGTCTACTTCACGATAAACACCCAATTCTATTAGTATCATAATCACTAAGGGTCATTCTCAGATCTACTTTGATGACCATTCCTTGAGAATGTCCTCCGCAGGCGACACATACATAGTAAGCTTCCCACCATTCAACAAAGCCTTTGAAAATGTTTATGCAGAATAAAATCATTCTTAAAAATCCAAAATGGATGAGTACAGTGGTTTTCAGAACTAACAGACCAGAGCCCTAAACCTCTGATACTGTATTGTCTTGGGTAAAGTCCCAAAGGTATCAGATATATTTTCTCGACAGCGTGCTCCTACCCGCTGCCGTCATGTGAGAGCTTAACATACTCAGGAAATGTGCATATGGATCTCCCATAATAAGCCTGTCACAGCACTGGACCATCCATCTCTGTACTTCAGTGGAGCTGAAATGCAGGAGGCGAACTTAG
This sequence comes from Conger conger, assembly GCF_963514075.1. Lineage (NCBI taxonomy): Eukaryota > Metazoa > Chordata > Actinopteri > Anguilliformes > Congridae > Conger > Conger conger. Next base: position 22,961,419 of record NC_083770.1, on the reverse strand, counting down.
TCGTGCCCAAGTTGTTAACCCTTTCACAGTTAACCAATCAAAATGACTGCTATACTGCTGTTTTGAGCCCCTATAAAAACCCTAGTAAATTTCACAACTTTCTCAACCAAAGCCAAAAGCCCTTGGGATTTGGGCGGAGCCACTTCATATTGGGCTTGGGACTGAAAGGATTAAGTTGGTTTCCTGGCAGTCTCAAACACACTGCAGACACACGACTAACCGAGGCTGGAGGGCTTGATGAGGACATCCAGCACGTCGTAGAAGGGGAGGGGCTTCATCTGCACGTCGGGGTGGACAGGGGGGATGGGGGGTGTGTCCATACTGGGTTTGGTGTCGTGCAAAAGCACAGAATTGTGGGATACCAGGTGCTGGGCCACGGAGCCTGACCCCCGGGACTGCCTGCCCCCGAGAGCGAGGTCCGAGTCCAGGGAGGAAGGGCTGCCTTCCAGGGAAAACACGGAGGGCTTGAGGGCGGACAGGTCGGGAAGGCTATCTACAGTTCGGGGGTAGCGCCGTCGATACAGCTCCTTGATTTTGATCTGCACGGCCGGGCTGTAGCCACTCTTTAGCAGGTGCAGGGCTCTCAGCAGCAGCTCATGTTTACGCCCGCTCTTGTTCCGACCGGCAAAGCCCAGCAATACCTGCAGCTCTGATACACGGAAACTCGACACCATACTCTGCAAGTTAAGCACACACACACATAAAGACATGGCACTGATATGGTTGATTAGACAACTGACACAAAAAAATAAGAAAAATCCATCCCACCAAAGAGAACAATTCCAGATCTCCAAATTCTAAACTTTTCTTCAAGACTAGTCCAAGTTATAAATTAAACAGTTTACTCTGTTCTCAATCTTTATTGTTGAGACCACAGGATTTTACAAGAACTGGAATTGTTCAAAAGTAATGAAGATGCAGCAAAGGTAAGAGGCTTGCAGTTAAACAGACACCATAATGCAATACCCAAATATATATATATCATGCCATTAATCAATGGCACAGTCACACTGACAAAGTGTCAAAGTCATACTGAGTGTGCATGGCAACAATCAGTGCTTTTTAATTCTGAAAAAATTCAGTGGTGAACAAGATCAGCTAAACAACCATCCAGTTAACTCAGTCAATTAGTATACAACCCACTTAGTTACCCAGACCCAGATACATCAAGCTACCGATTATAATTAGCGACATGAACAACAATGGACTGAACTGAGAAAGCCTTCCCCCTCTATGGTACTATATGAGGTCATAACCCTCCCAATCAACCCCATTCCGAAAACCCACAGAAGAAGAAAAGTAAGAAAACCCCGACTGACCCTTCATTATATGATCCATGCTTGATTGTTCTTACGTGTTTATCCTTTTTTTCCTTTACAAATCCTTACCAAATGTGACCGTAATGCATCTAAAATGTTAAGAATAATGCCAGACCCATTAGCTAGCTAGGAGGAAAACAAACAAACAGCAGACAAAATGATAATATGATCAATGTGGCAGACATGATCGCTAGCTGGCTAGCTAACTTGGCTATTAGAGAGATAACGTTATGGTTAGCGTTAGCTACATTTGACGTAAACTAAATAAAATAGGTAGCTAGGCTAGGTAACTTTACTGTGGAGCAACGAAGAATTGTTGAATATGTATATGCTTACTAGCTTGCTAATTTGTGATATAGTTGATGTTAAACAATAACGAAAATCCCAAAGAATAAAGAGTTATTTAATTGAGCAAACTCAATGCTAGCTACGTTACTTAAACCAAGCGATTGATAGATTATTGTATTCACTGAGGTTAGATTATAGCTACCCACAACGAGTTAAATTAGCATATCTAGATAAACAAATGATTAGCAAGCTAGTAAACCGATTCAAACCACGGCATGTTAGCTAAATGTTGCATGAGTAACTATACCATTCCACAGTTCGATGCCATTCCGTATTTTAAATTATTCCAATTTAACACTGATCTTCCTAGCTGTCATCACCGAGTCAGACAGGCTAGCTAGTTAGACTACAGTAAGTTACATGATCTGTCTGGCTAGTTTAGATGCTAATAATTCAAATGTAACTTTCTGGTTACAGGAGCAAGTCTAAGGTTAGAAATGTTGGGATTGTAACTAGCCAATTCTTTAGTTGATTGATTTAATTTATTTAGTAAGAATCGATGTAAGTAACTTACCATATGCGTATACAGAAAGTATAGGTTGTTTTGGTAAGCAAAACAACCGGCAATAAAGTTTATAGTGTCGAATTATTTTGCTACACTTACGAAAATGTTAGATAATTACCGTTAAATAACTGGTTTTAGTGCTGACACACAGGTAAATTATGCAATCATCAGTTAATGTTATGAGTTCGCTAGGTCGCTTGTACAGTGGCATTGTGCTAGCTAATATGGAACAGAGGACGAAATGATCGTGTACACATACGGGACATCATTAAACATGGAAACCATTAATTTAATTGATTTCTTTTTAAAACATGTGAACATCCTATACTGTAACGGTGACAATAAACCACAACTAATACTGTCCGCTATTATATATATATTTTTCCTACCCTTAGCTCCTCAAAATCCGCCATTTTGTTTCCGCGACCATCCTGCACTGCTCCAGGGGTACCAATCACGTGACAGCAGTAATATTCTGAAGTAATATTCAAAACTGACCGAAACGGATTATCAAATAATAAAGTAGTTAGTTTGGGTGTTTTCGTCAACCCCTGCTTTTTAAATTTTAAGGATCAAAAACCTATAGCTGTTGCACATACATCATTGTCATAATGAAGCTTCTATTGTCAGACCACAGTATAGAGTAAAAATGTTTATGGCTGGCACCAAACTAGCTTTAAACCCATGAAGTACTCAATGGTTCTACTAGCAAATTAGTATAGTTGTGCATACTATGTTCTGTAAAAATTGATTATTGTATTATTATGAATAATAAATAAATAAATAAATACATTATATATATTTTTTGGAGGTACCTCCAAGTCAGACATTTTTCACAGTACATAGCTATGGCATACATTTTAATTTAGCCAGCTAAGTTTATATTCAGAAAATAAACAATTGATTTGTGAGATTTAATTTAGAAATTCTAGCAAGCAGTAGTCCTAGTTTCTATGCTAGGTGCTCACTAGTTTTCTTCAGTGCATTATTTTCAATTTCGTAATCTTGATTTTCTAACTCAATTTGAGGTTCCTTTCACTCAGAGGCATTTGATCCATGCCTGTAACTACCACTGAGGGCACTGAGTATTTTTACATTTTTCACTACTGACCTCAGTATTTTGTCAAGTCTGCGTACAGCCCTGATTTGATCATAATTATAATTCTGTAAATTACCAGGGCAACAAGTCAATAGTCGGAAGCTATAAAGAGTCTTAAAGAGTTCATAGAAAAGGCGGATTTGGCTTTATAAACGGGCAAACAAATTATTTACATTTTCCTGCAAGTGAACTAAAATCAAGCTAGTTTGGGATGAATTGGACAGAAAGGTCAAGGTGCCAGTGCAGCACGTCTGTGACAACTTCTACAGCAGTGTGAACGTTCAGGACCGTAATGACTGTCCTTGAAAAATTGCATTAATATGCTCAGCAGTTCTGACTGTAAAAGGTAGATATTTTGATGGATCCATGATTTATAGAATTTATTTTTTGCTAAATAAAAAGGTGTTTATTTCTTTATTTCTTGATCTCTTGAAAATTGATAGTGTGCTAAAATGTTTATTTTTTATTTTTTATTTTTATTATTATTATTTTTTTACCAGTAGTGTGTATATAAGACAATTGTAGCAGTTCCATTCTGTTGGTGACATTTTTAGTGGAATGTAGCCAGTTAAAACGAGTAGCAACCTCACACACTGCCACTAGAGGGAGTTCAAACCTTTTTGATAAAAGGAGCCCTGTAGACTAGTATAAAGTTGAGAGCATATGTTGAGACATACGTAAAATACCATTAAAGGTACAGCTTCGCTATCTTGAAGATAAGATGACAATAATTACAGTCCTCACTGAAAATACCAAGACCTGCATGGTTTTCTTATCTGAAAATGCAACTTAGGTTTTACCATTTTTTTCGAGTCACAGCAGGAGAATTTTAAGTGCTAGTTAAGCAAAAAAAAAAAGTAATCACTGTAATTTTTTACGACAGGCACTAAGAAAATTGAATTACTTCTCGTCCCAACTATGATAATGATAAGCTGTCACAATGTACACGGGTGGAAAGTGATGGGTCATACCTGCAACCAAGACAAAACTAGTGAACAATAAGCACATTTACTCTCAAGTAAGCTTATATTTGCAGCCCCAAGAGAATAAACTGAACATTAACGCATCTGTTTTTTTTAAGCAGTCGATAGTCTACCCTTCTTTTGTCCGTTTTCACTGTATTCAAACAGGGGGAAGCAGAGAAGGTTACAAAGAGAGATGGCATCACAGTACATGGCGTACCATAGAGGGTTGAGTTCTTGCCACCCAACATACTGAGCGGTCTCCCCAGTAAGAGCATTACTGTAACTGATAAACTAAGCAGGTAGCAATGTACTGCATGTCTGTGCAGCACACATGAAAAACACAAATCTATGTGTGTTCGCCCATGTAGCTAACCTTACAATGCACTCTCTTATGATCCTTCGAACAGGAAATCTGTTGTGATTAGGTGGTATTGAGCTAAATGATCTTATCGGTAATAACTTCGTATAAGTTTCCCTGTGTTGTATGTAAGCAGGGATCAGATGCAAAACCTTCAAAATCACCAAGTGTCATCTCCCAACAACAACATATGATTAGAGTGTTGTGCTGAATAGCATTGCACAGTATATACAGCACATATCAAGTGTCTGTAGATATGGCATATCACCCAATACAATATCTTCTGTCAAACGTATTCTTTTATTAAATGTTTCATTTAGGGCAGAAGTCTTCATAGAGCCAGTGAAGAACTTGCTCTACAGACAAGATGTACCTATTTTAAAAAGATACTTAAAAGCTTACATCCTGTATGTTTCATTTTTTCATTTAAGTTTTCTATCTCTTTGTTCTTCACCCATGCATGCCACATTACTTGATTCTTAACCAAATATCTTTTGAAGTGGGTAAACATTAGTCAGGTCATCAGAAGTAAGGTACTTTTACAGTATTTTAAATATTTTGTGGTATGTTTGTGATTCAGAGAGGGGTCCAATAAGGAATTTGTAAAAGCTGATTCTGTTTTCTAAATGTCACTTTTTTTGGGGGCCCAGGTTGCTTTACAGCTCCTGGCCATCTTTGTTCGAGAGCTAAATCACGGGTGCAGGTCTGTGATTAATCCCAGATTAAGGCTAATCAGCATTATCTTTAGTGTAATGGCAGTAATAGTTCCTTCAAAGTTCAATACCACCTGCTGGCCTCAGATTCGTGAATGAAAAGGTCTTCTGCACGTATTGTTTGCTGCAGCACTAAGCTCCTTATATATATGGGGATTTTTTGTATAAATAATATCTTCAGTCACATTTTCCTGATTTATGGGCACTCTACCGTGATGTAATATCAGATTACCCCCTGCTATGCTCGGTGGGGTGCAGTGACGTAAAAGTGAAACGCAACGCTGATCACAGATATACAATTACCAGATTGGACATTGCGTCGCTGGCAAAGGTCATATGTAATGCAGTAATACTATATCTATAGCAAACACATTTCAGTTTTAAAAAGTTCATCTCAAGAAGCATTTCTTCAACTGCCCTGTTGCTTCTTCAGGAATGATAGTTTGCTTTTAATGAGTTGCTTCAAGTGTGATTGCTAAGAAAGACATTTAGCTGAAAAGGATTGTCTTGTGTTGGTCTTTTACCTGTGAATTAGAAGCAATTGCCACAAATAGGCAGTTTTGGCTGCAGTCTTCTTCAGACCACTTCCGAATGCTATGAGAGTGTTAATATCAGGAGTATTGTGCACAGACACCTTATAGCTAACCACCTAGTGTAAAGTTTGGGCCATGTTGATAAACCTTGGTGCTTCATGTCAATACCTGTGAAAGATGAAGGCTTAGCCTACAGTAAGCTGCAGCTTCAAGTTGCTTGCGAATGCAGGGTATGCTAACCCTTCCTCAGCACTAACATATCTTCAAGTGCTACAACAGATACAGTATATACAGTATATGTACACTCAGTGATTACTTTATTAGGTAGACCTGTACACCAGCTTGTTACCGCAAATATTGTATCAGCCAATCATGTGGCTGCAACTAAATACACAAAAGCATGCAGACGTGGTCAAGAGGTTCAGTTGTTTTTCAGACCAAATGTCAGAATGGGGAAGAAATGTGAACTAAGTGAGTTTGACTGGGGAATGATTGTTGGTGCCAGACAGGGTGGTATGTGTATCTCAGAAACTGCTGATCTCCTGGGATTTTCGCACACAACAGTCTCAGGCCTGTGTCCATTGGTCTATTATGGGGACAAAATTGTCCAAAATAGGCAAATGATAATTAATTTTGTGCTTGACAACAGTGCACTCTGATTATCTAGTTAACAATGTGATAGCTTCTCAATATCATTTGTCCACAAACGGGCAGAAACGGCATAAAAATCGCAGGGATAGAGGCACTCACACTACTAACTCAATAAAACTACAGCCTTTGTGCAGGGAAAGTATTCATTGCTCCATCCTGTTTGGCCCATACAAGATATACTTACGCACGTTTGACCCCTCTTCTCCCTCGCCCCCCTCCCTCCCTCTCCAGTGTTAACACATTTCAGGTGCGTTTGCAGGACAGGAGGGTTCAGCTTGTGAGGCCCCGAAGACAGTTATGGGATTCCCAAGATGAAGCCCGTACATCTACCAGACCTGGGTCAAATACGTAATTGTTTTGGATTCAAATACTTTTCTACGCTTTACTGAACTTATCTATTGTATTGGAACCTGTGAAATACTCTCAAAAACTGCAAACCCCACCTTCTGGTTGGCTCAATTGCACCAGGCAAGATCAATCAACCACAGAAAAGTATTTGAATCCAAAACAACTATGTATTTGACCCAGGTCTGATACCTAGGTGGTCTTCTTTCCACATTATACATTATATATCATATCACTTTTACACACTAAGTCGCACACTCAGCCATTGATTTGTATTACTCAAGTGAATCAACATCTGCTTCCTGAAACAACTCTGGGATTTAAAGGTGAGGCTTTGCAGCTGACCCAGAAGCGGCCATTTTAACTCCTTGTGCGCCACCAGAGAGGGCGAATGCTTCTTGATTGTGTTATCTGTTGCTGTAGAAACAAGGCTTTGTTTACAGTTTGGCAGTTGAAGGCCCAGCCTTAAAAAATGAATGGATGTGAACAAAAAAATAATTTGTGCTATGTTTAAATATGTAGGGCAAACATCGGCCAAACAAACCTGACCCCTCCGAGGTCACGAACCTTTCAGCCTTGACTCCTTTAGCAGATCTCCCAGCTGCAGTGGACTTTCCTATTATTGAAATCCAAGCATCAATTTATAAAACCTAGTGGCACATAAAATAACATGATGGACAAAGATGTAAATTTTCTACTCTTTAATAGTAAAGCAGGACTTAAAGGGGTGGATGGCATAGAGAGATATACAGCGGCTTCAGAAAGTATTCAGACCCCTTAACTTTTTCACACTATATATTATGAAGATTTAATTTTCAATTGATAAAATTGCCATTTTTGCCCATCAATCTACACTCAAAACCCGCATTTATGCAAGTATTCAGGTCCTTAATTCAGTACTTTGTAGAGGCCCCTTTGGCAGCAATTAGAGCTTCGAGTCATAAATCGACAAAGCAAGAAAGTGAGCAAAAAGTGGAGAAGTCTTAAAGCCACTGTATATGAGCTCTGGAAAAAAACCTTTTGACAAATTCTTGAGAGCCCCCTGATGGAAGATGGTTCACTCACAAGACCATCTTAATGCCTTTCCTTTGAGGTGAAACGAATGAAAAACGTTTCACCCAAGTTTCACATTACAGACGCTATGTTTAACTACGTATCTACCCACCAGCGCATAGCTGCACCATTCACAGAAGAGTACAGTACTCAACATTATTATATGCTCTTTTAACTGATATAATAAATAATTTGTTTTAATCCTGAATTGACAAATAGCTATCTGGACAAAATAGAATCAACTTTGGGAGAGGCATGTTTCCAGAAGCTAGTTCCTTTTATACAGAGTACACAAACTATATTGCTCCGCCTCCAACAGACCTATGCAAACACAGTTCAACAAGTTCAACCTGAATCCTTGTACAGCCACCTTGTAGATGGTTTATTTACAAAAGATTGCCAGACAATGTGTTTGTTCATGGCTTGCACAAAAGGATGGTAACAATGCCTGAGTTTTTATGTTCAGCATTGTCAGAAGTGTAACATTCCTTCAGCCTTGTAGTCCTATATTGTGCCGCCTCTCCCTTGTCCTCCACTTAAGCGTGGTTTGTTTTTCTGAGTGGCTGACAAGAGACTATGAGATTATGTATCAAGATTGTCGAAATTGTAATCATTCCCTAAGTAACGGGACTAAACACAAAGGCACTACATTTCATTTATTTGCATTATACTTAGTCTAGATAACATTCTTTACATATAATCCATATACACAGCTGCATGCTTAACTGAGCTAATTCAGGCTAAGAACATTTCTTAGGAGTGTCCTAAGAGGGAATCAAACCCATAACCTTCCGAGTCACAGTTCAGTGCTCTAGCCACTGTACTACCCTAAAAATGACACCAAGCCGACGCACAAAAGGTCATTTCCAAACCAGCAGATATACTGTATTGCATTTTCCGTGACCTTCAGAACAGAAGTAAATAAAAGTAACTACCAGCTTGTTTTGTTTTTGTTGGCATTTGGCCTAAGTACAGGCATTTGGTACTTAGGCCAAAACGATCAACTTAGAGCAGTGTTTACTATCAGTCGAGACCCACAATGGGTCACAGGAATGAGTCTCTGTTCCACTAGGCTCGTATCTGCGTTTGATGTGTCCTTGAAAGGCACAAGGTTTCTAATTTGGGTCCTGATATTAAACGGTTTAAGAAGCACTGAGGTTTGGAGCGGTTATCTTAAAAGTAAGAATAACTGATGTTGTTTAATAGTACAAAGACTACCTGTCTTCTGTTTGATACTGCCTAAAACCCATCAACAGTTTTCAATAAATAAGAAGAAATATGTGCTGCTTAAAAAATCAGCTTTAAGTTCATGCCTGGCGAGCAAACAAGCTAACTAACTTCAGTGCCTGAATTTTCTGCATAGTTATTAACACTCGTCAAACACTAGAAAGGACTCTGAGTTGGCAAGGGCAAGTTGCTATCATATAAAAAGTAATGAATCATTCCCAATAGCATGTTTTTTATTATCCCCCAAAAAGAGCTGCCTTTTAACATTGATAGGTTAGTCAAAGGGCAAAAGGCTCCATCCATCATTGTACACTGAGCTTGTCAGGGCAGGCGACAACTTCAGATACAATAAGAACTTTCTAGACACACAGGATCATGAAAATGGAAAATGGTCACCTCTGGAAAAAAAATACTCTCGGGCTATCAGATTCAGCTATCAAAGGTGGATTGAGTTACAAACATTTTTCATTGGTGGTTTGAGTGACGTCTCCACCTGAAACAATAAAGTTACAAAGTTGTTTTTTTTTTTTTCTGGTCTACTGCCTTTGATTATGCATGCCCTCTGATAAAAAAAAAAAAAAAAAAAAAAAGTATTACAAAATTCAAATGAGTTAAATGATGTTGTACTTTGCTGACTGAATTAGGTCAACATTAAACTATGTTTTGTTCAAGAAGTGGAAAAGGCTATTTGCAAATGGCACTGTTCAAACTTGCGGCATGCCTCAACTCAAAGCATAGGAATTGTGTCTCTGTTCTCCTCAGGATTATGGGAAAATTCAAAATTAACTTTGTATAATATATTTTAAAATACAAGCCCGATGTAATCAGAATTCCATATGAGCAGAGGTAGACTGACTGCAAGTACATCTGTAAGCATTCACCTCTAAAACTCAAAGTGCACTCTTAGAAAGGATCTTTCAATTCATTTAATTTCAATTCATTTCCTGAGTTGACTGATTCGAAATTGAATCGATTCCAAATCTTTAATCAGTGAGAGGGCTTTTTCAGATATCCGCTTACTTGCTAAGATTCCTGTCCTGCAAGAATTTCCCAAAGAAAGATCAGCAGAGAGGATCAGGCAAAAGGCTGGCTTAAATAAATGACTCACTTAGCAACTCTTACTTCTGATGGTCTGAAGATGACCACAGCCAGACTGGGTCAACTAAACGACTCACTGAGCAACTCTTACTTCTGATGGTCTTAAGATGACCACAGTCAGGCTGGGTGGCAGGCTCTGAATTATCTGCCATTTAAGATGTTGAAATTAAGGCAGTTTAAAAAAAGATGAGATCCTCAATCAGATCATTATGCTACGTAATAGTCTGACCAAGGGTAGTGTGGTCATGGATGATTATATGCAATCCCCCCCCCCCCCCCCCCACAACCCCCCACCAAGATTGCAGTGTTTAGAATTGTCCGGGTTGGAATGTCATTAGAATTAATAGCCGTAATACTCAGCTTTCCCATCCTGTCCTGACTTGTTTCCAGTTGTTGAATCAGTATCTGTTTAAGTAAAGCAGATCCCAGCCTTATCCGTGTCCACGTCCAGTGTCTTGAAAAAGCATCTGAAGTTTACATCTGTGGAACGAGTCCTTCTGTCCTGCACACAGATCAATATATAGCACTTTGTGTCACTTTGGTTTGATATAACAATCTCCACATTGTGGGAAAGGCGCTCTGACTCAGTGAAATGTCTGTTTTCCATTAAATTCATCACATTATGCTTCATGGCTGTAGGAAAATCTACATTATTTAACGTGTAAAAAAGAAAATTGGATATTACGTCAATAATCTTTTTTTTGTTATTTTAATTTTCTATACAATCCTCTCATTCACAATATGTATATAATAGCAATAATAATAATACTGAACTACTACTTTGCTGAAGTAACGATATCAGGTATCACCATATGAGTGTACCTGAAATTGCATCTCACACTTTCAATATCTATTTAATGATCTAATGATTAATGACAAGCTTATATCCGTATATATATAACATATTCATATACATACGCACATTCCTATCTCCAGCATACAGGTCAGGCTTGTGACAGCTCCACTCTGATGCCCGTATTTGGTGCAGTGAGTGAGTTCAGCGTGTCTGGTCACCCCCTCTCAGTCACTCCGGTGCAGTTTGCTGCGATTAGACCGGCAGTGGCAGTGAATCTGTGTGCGCCTCTCTCCTGACACATTCACTGGGCCGGTCTACACGCCTGTGATTGATGAGACCTCATTGCACTAGTGATTCAATTTGAGGCCGGGGCTCTAGCCCCGAGCCCTGCGCTTACACCCCTTAATTACGGGGGTCCGAGAGCGGACCTCTCCCGTCCGCACACACCGCCTTCGCACTCGAACACACCTGAGACTGCTGCCAGGGTTAACCTTAGCAGGAGCTTTACTGACAGTGGCCAGACCCCAATTATAGCTGCAGTCAAGCCGGGAGCGTGAGCCATACAGTGAAGTGGACAATGTAGCCTGTTAGGCTGCTGTTAGCTCTGGCTCCTGGGGAATTTCCTTTTCAAATATCTGTCTCCATCCGTCATTAATCTGCCCCTCCCTGGGAGAAAACCCCGAACACAGCTGCAGGCGGCCAACAGGCTTCTGAAATTGGCTTCCATTATTCACCACCTCGTTTTTGATCTCTCCAGATCGTAGATAACAAGTGTGTAAGGAGGACCAGAATCTTGCTGTTCTTGTTCACTTGTCAAGTCTGCAAATAATTAGCATGTGTAAGACCATTTAAGCACATATTTCAGGTATTGCACTACCAAAAACAACCTGTAAAATATATCCGACTAATGTTTAAGCACTTTTTTTCTTGTAATGGTAAGGTAATGGCCTTCATAAAGTTGGCTCTTTTAGTGCACTCCTGAAATTATGTAATCGTCAGCATGTCAAACAAATTTATTGAAAACAGTAATTAGCTATAGTAAAGCCAAAATGATCAGACCAGACAATGTTAGCATAATGAAATAACTGGTAGCAATAGTATGCTAATACATGAGTTTGCAAAGTAAGTTTTAACATGCCTGCAAAATACTGGATATCAAGCATAGCAGATGGGCGCTAGTGTCATAGCAACCACACATTACCCAACAACACCAACAAGGTGAGTACTAAGAGTTCAGGAACCGACACCCCCAGAGTTACTTTCCCAGCTGGACACAAGTCAACTCATGTTTCACAATTTCTCATACTTAAAATATGCATGTTGTGCGATCCAGTTATGAAAAGTATAACTTATTTTTACTGCATATAATGCATTCCAAAATAAATAAATAAATAAATAAATGCATCATGTTGCTATCTTGGTGATGCCTTTAAGAAGCACTGGGGTTGAAAAGGTTAATGGGCTTAAATTAATGCTTTAATGGCTTTACATTAATTCTTTATGTCAGCTTTTCTGCAAGGAGAATTGACCCAGGATCCCACTCTCTGGCTATGGAGCTCCATGTACTTCAGTAGAATCCTTATGACATTGCATTTTGCTGCAGGATTGATTTTGCTGTATTGCTGGCCCAAATATTCTTAGACAGTTAATCCTGCCATCTTTTTAATACCTTGCTCCCAAAAGTCAAAATCCACAATGGCATTAACCTGATAAAGCTGAGCGTAATGTGTGTGTATGGCTAATTATACACTCCAGATTAGCCTACATGACTGTTAGAAGTGGAACCTCTGGACCTAGTGACCTAATTCCACAAACAGAGGGGCAGCAGGTCATTGTATCTGCTGTGGTCTCCATGGAGACTGTTCTAAAATGGCGGCAGTGGTATAGTGGATGAGCAGCAGGTAACCCAAGAATTTAGACACTGGTTTACCTATCCTAAAACATTTATTTGTTCAAACATCTAAAACATACCTGTAAAAAAACATACAAGATGTCATCATGGGCTTTGTAAATCTAATTTATTTTAATGTTGTATTCATTTTTAGAATATATCTAAAAATCCACCGATAATTTAAGATTTGTCTTGCACTCTTCCCATCTATGAGCACATATTATATAGTAGTCATCTGTGGGCCTGTTTTATAAAGCCTGGTTCATGTATTATCAACAATATTACTTTTGTAATGCTGTCCATTAAATCTCTATTCACTGGATATACACGGCTAACAAGTGTCATCCAATCAGTGACAACCAAAACGTGGCATGGTGACAAACTAGTGCATGGACCAAAAACAGGCATACATTTTAGCTGGAGCACATCACACCAGCTCTTCTGTGCCTGTAAAAATCTCCAACAGGGACTGTGTGGTGTTTCAGAAGCTTCTGTAGCGTTTCCATTTCGATCCTGTCAGACCCTTGCACAGAATTGATCAGTGTCACATAGAATAATGAGTCGCATTGGATAGAGCGCTCCACACCCTGCTCAAGGTTGCAGTGTGATCTGTGGATGATCTCTCCATGCGGAAGCCCACTCGGATATTCCATAGCTGCTCATCATCAGGCTTAGGATGAGGATCAGGTCGAGCCTCTTTTCTTACAGCAGAAAAGAAAGACAGAAGCTATGCCTTCTTAATTCTTCCACTCTTTCAAATATCATCTCTTTACGAGCTTATAAGCAGGCAGTCTTTCCAGTCATATGGAAATTGCCGGTCTTTCCAAATTCGCTCAAAACAGCTTATATAGCACATGAGGGGATATTCCTATGTCAGCCGTAAGTGCTTCTGACTACATTACATCAGGTCCAGGTGCGTCACCATTTCTTAGGTGCTTAATGGCGGCCTTAATTTCTGTTTTGCTTGGCTTAACCATACACTTTTAGAGGGGGTTTGGAGAAATATCTGCCGATGGCAGGTGGTTAAGCAGATCTTTAAAAAACCTTTCCTCCTCCATGTCTGTCAGCAGAGGCTTGTTCCTGTCTGTCACAGGCGAGTTTGCCTGTTTTCTTGATCACAGCAGCAAGTTAATTTTTTTTTGATCAAATGATTGGGTATTAACTGATTAAAGAACACATGTGTTTTCACCAAAGAACAATTCACTACTTGATACTTTAATTCAATCAAGTTTTTTCCTATGTATTTTTTAAATTTATTTTCTCTATTTTTTTTTAAACAATGCTCAAGGTTTATTGCATCATGCTGCGGCCCACTAGAAGCCCTGTTAGCAGTTGTTAATAGTTTTGAAACACAAACAAAAGGAATGAAATCTCCATGTATGCCCTGTCTGTCCCGTACGCCCTGTCAGCTTAGACAGCGTGGAGAGGCCCGAACAGGAGAGAGACAGCATCTGGGGCAGCTGTGTTTGCCAGGCTGTCAGCATTAATCGCCTTCCATTCATCAATCGATGCTGTTCTGTCGTCCTCTTCTCCGTATCAGCTCCCCACTCAGGAAAAAAATCAGCAGAGTCATACCCAAATCAAAGACTAGGATACACACAATCCTGACACACACTCCAAAAATATTATTTGGGTGTAAAATGGGACCAGCTGTAATTCACAGCATACAAAGTCTACACTATCTAAGGCAATTTCTTGAAACGCAAAGGCTAGATACATGTTTAAATGTGTATATTTGTTTGTTTGTGTTTCCCAGAGTGCAGTGCTCCTGGTGGCCATGGCGATGTTGAGTTTGTTTAAATGACTGGATGCATTAGCAGCGCTTTTGCTTATGCATTATATATGCACAGAGATGATGCATGGGATGTTGTTCTTGTACTGCACAAATTATGTTTTCCATGCGCAACGGCCCTCCATTCTGCGCGTATTTTCATCTCCACCTGACAAAAATAAAGCACATAATGTCTCTCTTCACATCTATAGGGCACTGTGTAGGGTAGAGAATTAGTCTAATATCAAAAGGTTGGGTACACTATTAATAAATGTGATTTTCCCAGTTAAGCAACAACAGCTTTTCTGTTAATGAAAGTTATATCTAGGGACCTTTCAGAAGATGCAGTACGAACTCAACCTGTCATTTCTGACAAGAATGTACCCCATACGCAAAGAAAATGTGCTTTTGTTTACAAGAAGCTTTTGTAAATGATTGACATTTTGTTTGCGATACTGCAATGCTTCTTACAGGCGTGCACCATATACATTGTCACTTGTCCTTGAAAAACAGACTATTTGTTTCTTATATTTGCTGCCAGTATGTGCCACATCAATCCTGGTTTGTTATGAAATGCTTTGGCGTGACTTAAAGCAGCAAGGCCATGCGTTCCTTTGCTCATGGTATTTCATTGTCTGTGCAGTTCTAACAAAGCCATGGACAATATGCAATGGAGTGTCATATAAGGTTAAAATTGATCGACTGAGAATGTAAGTCTTTGCTGCCTCATGTAATTAAATATTGAACAGAATGATAGGTATCCACCACTCAACACCATACAGATGCATTTAGCTTTTTTTCTCAGAATTTCTCTTATTCTCCATTTACTCACTAGAAGAACATGAAAGAGTCACAGCTATCACTATAGTTTCTTTTGTTGTCAGACCAGTTGTTGATCTGTACGTATGTTCCATTCGGTGTTTATTTGCTCTGTTTAAATAAATGTTGTAGCATTGATGCATTGAATTAAAAGATTGTGTGATTTATGTTTTCTGTCTTTACATATAGTATACAAATCTGGTATAAAACAAGCATGTAACAGTCATGTAATTCATGTAGCAATGATGTGAAGATGCACCCTGCATGTAGAGTTCAGCTATGCAAGCTGGTCATTAAGCTGGTCTAGCTGGGTATGAGCTGGTCAACCAGCTTGCGCTGGTAGCTTGTCTGAGCAGCTGTTTCAAAACATAGCTTGAGCTGGCCAATCACGTGAAGCTGGCAGCTGGTCTGAACTGGTCCACCAGCTACCAGCTCAAAAGGGGATTTGTTTAATTTAATTGTATCATGAAAAAAAAGATCAGACTTTTCAGGGCACTGTGATAGACTGTTAAGCTACCGAGGTGCACTATGTCTGTGCCACAGACCCGGTGACCGAATCCAGCCTCTGTAACTCATACACAAGAGCTGCTCCAAGATGGCTATATTAGCACTAAACAACCCCTGACTCAGAATCGGCCCTGTGTGTGTATATCTTTGGTGTTTTCTGTGCACCGTCCCTTCTCACAGAAAGATTCTGGCATTGGTATTTCATGTTGATCAGTAGAACGATCCACTGTAATGAATTTAATTGTAGATAGAAGAATGCAGAATTCTATTTTGTATGCAAGTAATTTCTTGTGTTAATCGATACGTGTGACGCATTCTACTACCATTTTCAATGTGCGTCCAATTTCTTTTCCAATTTGCTGAATTTTTTATTAATTACTGGTTTCCAAATGAAAATAAGGTTAGATACTTGGGTAATTTTTTGCTTGTCTCATTCTAGTTTGTTGCTCTAATAACAGGCATGCAATAACGCGCACAGACGTTATCCAACTGCTAATCCAGACCAGAAGTCACGGAGGGGTCAGCCCACCAAGGGGTCAGGCTGCAGATTGGAGGTCTTGTCCGTTACAGTCTACAGCTCTGCCTATTCTTCACCACCTACACATTAGACTTCCACTGTCTATGGCAGTAGCAACCTAGTGACATTTAATTCAATGGTAGCATCAAGAGCTCACAGTTGCACATAGCTGCAGTCTTATTTGTAGCCACTTGCAGTAGACTGAGCTACCAAAAAGCGCGCTAATTCAAACATACATTGTGTGAATGATTGAAATCACCTCCAACGATGGAAACATATAGTTTTGTTTGAGGGAGGACACATACCATGACCTAGATTGTGGCAGGAAGTGAATAATCCTATCACTATGCATTAGCCCCTGTCTGATAATCCCTCTTTGGCTACACATACGTATCTCCCTCCCAGTAATCTTTCATCCTGATCAACATTAATATGGCAGAATAGATAGAGATCCCATGAAGGCTTATTTGTGCAGTTGCTGAAAGAGAAGTTTGCATCCACCACTCTTTCAGGGTAAATCTCATGTGCTCATCACTAAACTCTGAACCGTGAAGGTCCTGGAAATACAGGCATGTCTGAATTCAGGGGTAACCGGGCTAGCCTGTATGGCTGTTTCATACTGATCATACATTACAGTTTGTCTACTCCTACCACTTTTTTCTTTGCACAAGATTGATGATGGTATCAATTTTGAGCAGGTACTGACTTGGCTTGAGTAGGTAATTTAGATGATATGAGTAGGTATATGATTTATTTATTAATTAATTACAATTTACTATGATTTATTACTTCAGTACTTACATACTTACATGAATGCTGAAACATTTGCATGTACTCATGAAAAGAATATGTTCAGTCATAACTGCAGAGCTGAAGATCTCTGTGAGAAGCGCAGTGAGTGAGCCCCCCACCCCAGAAGCATTGCTGGGGTCAGACTGGATAGAGGTGAGGAATTTGATGTGTGGAGTATGACAGACGATCCTCTCTGGTTGCCTTTGAACTGCCCCTCTCTGGCCCCTGGGCAGGGCTAATAAATTTCATCAGACTCCCGGCCTCCCACACCCCACACAGGAGCAGGAGCAGTGTCCACTGACTGATACCAGCAACCTGATCTGTGACACGCACAGCCTCACCAAGCCACCGGCCTGGGCCCTGCTGCAGTGTCCATAGCAGAACCTGTTACAAGAGTCTATAGCAGAACCTGCTACAAAAGTCTATAGCAGAACCTGTTACAAGGTTCTATAGCAGAACCTGCTACGAGAGTCTATAGCAGAACCTGTTACAAGAGTCTATAGCAGAACCTGCTACAAGAGTCTATAGCAGAACCTGTTACAAGGTTCTATAGCAGAACCTGCTACGAGAGTCTATAGCAGAACCTGTTACAAGAGTCTATAGCAGAACCTGTTACAAGAGTCTATAGCAGAACCTGTTCCAAGAGTCAATAGCAGAACCTGTTACAAGAGTCAATAGCAGACCCTGTTACAGGAGTCTATAGCAGAACCTGTTACAGGAGTCTATAGCAGAACCTGTGACAAGAGTCTATAGCAGAACCTTTTACAAGACTCTATAGCAGAACCATAATGTTTGTTTACTTCCTGAAAAGTATGCTCCCGAATGTACTCAGCAAATATCCAAGGAATAAGTATCATCTGGGGATTGAAAGTACACTACATTAAAGAACATTTCACATGACTACTTCCTCAGCCAGTGTACCCAAGACACTTGCTCAATAGTATGGAAGGGCCCTGATCTGGACGCAGACATAGACATATGCTCAGACACATTGAAAAGAGCAGTCAGACCGACCTCACCTGGATTTGGAAAACCAAATCAGAAAGCTTTGATCAAGTCAGTGAGCAATATTTCTGAGGATACCTTCATTCACTGCTCTGAGAATATATCAGGGGAAAGAAAAACACAAAGTGGTGAAGGTAATTTTATTGGATAGCTGCTCATGGATCATTTCCTGTAATAAGCATACTGAAGGCCTGCCCTGCATTAAGGCCTATTGAGAACCACCTGCCACTGCACTGAGCTCAGCAGGAGGGGTCAAAGGTCAGAGGCCCATGAAGCCAGAAGTGAGGAGGTGTCTGACCTCTCTTAATTTCTAACACATTCTAAGTCCTAGTTTAATGCAAACACCTCCTGATATTTATTATTATTATTATTATTATTATTATTGTAATGAAAAACAACAAGCACACAAGGGAAAGTCTCTCTTAGACCCAACGTGTGGCTAAGTAGAATACATTTTCACTGTAGGAAACTGTCTGATGGTAATATATGATTTTCAAACACACTTACTGCTGTGGTAAGAAGAAATAAGGCATCCATGACTATACCTTTTTACTTTTAGACTGACAGGGGGATTGGCTTCACCACTGAGACACCAACACTGAAATAGCATTTATAGAACATGTATGCACATGTCTGTTAAATGCTAAGAAGCATCATCGTGTCTGCAATGCTATTTTCGTGAAATCAGTGGGACTTTTTAATTGCACTTTTTGTTCCTTTTTTAAGGTGGCTGTGGAACCTGGTCCATACTTCGGCAACATATACGCACACACACACACACACACACACATATGCACACGCACACACACATACGCACACACACACACACACATACATACACACAAACACACACACACACACACACACACAATGTATCTACTGTATGTTTTTTGCAGAAAGAAGTAAGACATTCTTCTACAACTTCTGTAAAAGCCATGAATAAGGGGACATCAATTCTCCATCCAAACTCAATAATAGGAAGCGAAAAGTAAAATGTCAAATATTGATCTTGGTTACATGTTTGTTCACAGGTATGTCTGAGAAAAATAACCATGGGAGTGCATATAACGGCCATTTAATGAACACATTTCTTTCCACAGTGACTATCTGGTGTAGCTTTAGAATTCTGTCAAATTAACTGCATTCTTTTTGGATTCCTCGTTACAACTGATCAAAAACTCACCTGAAAGAAGTAGCAGACATGTTTTCTCATGTTGAAAAATTCCAATATAACCTTGGAGCAACAGACATTCAACAGATATCACACAAATACATGTTTCTACAGGGCCAGTAGTGTATGTCCAATGAAAACCAAGCCATCCTGGACAGAAGAGGTATTTAATGAATCAGTCAATGTACATTAGCTCAGACTTGGGCTACAGTCCTACCTCAGCACTGAAAAGCCAGTTTATACACAGTGTCTCCCAGTAAGACATTCAGTTCCCCTCACACCAGTTTACATTATTGAATAAAGGCCTTTATATATTTACAGGTGGAATACATTAAAATAAATAAATGACATACACTCCATTTGTATTGACAGAGAAGATGTGTTCTTTACACTTTGGGTCACCAATATTAAAGTTGTCAGCCATAGTCAATGACAAGGCTCACTGACCTTTTTCATTTTGGATTTATAACTTATTATATTATGATACTTTTCAAATTTAAGTATCATAAAAAATATATTTTCCTGCAAATCCATGAATGTGTTGATGTATGGCAATGTACTGTCCTAAACTGTATATTACACAATGCATTTAAAATATTTTCCAAAAGTTATTTTATTCCAAGATATTGCCCCATGCTGTAAATGAGAATATACTGTAAGTGTTATATAAAAATAAAGACATGAATCAAAATGCAGAGGTGCCTGTTGTTATTAACGCAAATCCTTTTCCATATTATTAGCATTTGGTTGTGGTGCTACACCTATTAAAATGTGCCTGCTTGTGTTTGTCTGACTCATTTGTGCAGCGTGGACCAGGTTTAATAAACTGCCTTTATTTCATGTTTTCACATCATTATCTCTTATCATGAAGTTATTGTTTCAGTACCGTTAATACTGTTTACCCATTAAACCATGATGTTCTTGTTCTTCTACTTTCTTATTGAATGTTCCTTAAATGCCGTCTCACTCCTGTGCATCCTTTTTTTGGTTGTAAAATTAACCCCAAACCTCAGGGAGTGAATCAGGAAAATCTAATTACACATTCTATTTTTAAATATGTATTTAATTGGATTTGTGGATAGCAGATGACCTCCGGGGTCAGTAATCTCAACGATTGGTCACATGGCTCTTTAATGTGTAGCCGTAATGAGCTGATTGGAGGGGAGGCAGGGTGAAGGGCTTTGCTGAGGCCTCAGGCCGCTCTCTGGGTGAAGGCAGTCTGCTCCAGATCTCCCAGTGCGAAACCCCATGAGTGCCCAAATCCTTGCACTGCGACCGTTACCGCACCAGGCAGGAGTAATCGATCCTCGTGTGCGAGCCGCTGAACTGCAGATCTGCTCCACATGTACGGTGTTATAAACTAGGATCACAGGCAGGAATCCGAGTCGACTCAGTGCAGATGTCTGACCCGGGCACAGTGCAGCCACAGGAGTGCAGCTCTAAAGCAAAAGAACAAGGTCGTAATTACGTCCGTGATGCAGCCCGGAATAATGCCCCGCGCACTGGAAACACAATACAAAATAACATCACAAAAACACAATGAGCTTCTCCCTTTACATTAAACTGTGCTTTAATAAACAAGAGGACAAATGTCGGCACATTGCAATTTCAAAATCATCAGCTGCAGTAAAACACTCTTACAGACAGGGATGCAAAATCAATCCAGGCTAACACTGACTTGCTAAATGATGTCAGGGTCGGGGCGGGAAAGGGGGGGCCAGGACAAGGCAAAAAATTTCACTGACTAGGCCAGCTCCCCCCCTCCCCAACCTCAAACCCAACCCCTCCCTGCCACAAACCGATTGATGGTTCTCTTTACTTTATAGTGGCGTTATTGATTAGCACCGTGGTTGTCAGTGGTGCATAAAATTAACACTGTGTTATGGGGCATAGATTTTTGTCGGTTGCTGACAAGATAAGCCATTATTGGACAGCCACTCCTAATTTGTTTTTGTTTATTCAGAAGTCTAATGTAACACTTCTTGAGCCCAATAATAACTCTATTACCTGCGGAGCCCTGCTTCCCCCATCGACGGTCGCTAATCTCGTCTACTCCTAATTACATCAGCTTCTCAGCCCTTAATTAAACAATCTTTACTCCATTTTAGCAGATTAATGCTGCAGACACTGCCCTCATTAGTATAATTGCCTACGTTGCCAAAAGGGACTTTGACCTTTGTCCTGTAGAGTCCTCAACTTTTTTTCTTTTGCTTAACGCAAATTTACATGTACAATTTCCCTTAATTCTCTGCACCTGTGGTGTCTACATATTTGACCATCTGCTCATTAATACAATCTTATTATTTTTTAATATGTGCATTTAGGAATAATGGGACAAATTAGCCAGTACCATATGTCAACCATTGATAAATTGTTTTGTCGCTTCTGTTCTGAAATGGCATGAAACAGCATAAACAAACTGGTCTAATGAAGTTAATATATTTAAGCGAAATCATAAAAAAACTTTGAATGAAAGAAAAACTATGAGAGAGCAAGCAGTCTAAATAAAACAGTAATATTTAAAAATAAAAAAAGGTGTCTAATATATATGTATTTAGGCGGCACGGATGGTGCAGTGGGTAGCACTGCCGCCTCACAGCAAGGAGGTCCTGGGTTTGAATCCCCGTCGGCCGGGGCCTCTCTGTGCAGAGTTTGCATGTTCTCTCCGTGTCTGTGTGGGTTTCCTCCAGGTACTCCGGTTTCCTCCCACAGTCCAAAGACATGCACGTTAGGCTGATTGGAGAGTCTAAATTGCCCGTAGGTATGAGTGTGTGAGTGAATGGTGTGTGTGCCCTGCGATAGACTGGCGACCTGTCCAGGGTGTATTCCTGCCTTTCGCCCAATGTATGCTGGGATAGGCTCCAGCCCCCCTGTGACCCTGATCAGGATAAGCGGGTTCAGATAATGGATGGATGGATGGATATATGTATTTAGTTCCTTGTTCATGTTGTCTTTGCCGCCCATTACAATTTAAATACTGTATATTGCCATTTTAAATATTTGAAAATCTTATTCTAATTTTACTGCAGATTGGCTGTGGGTCCTTTGCTGTTCACAAAGAATGACCTGAAAATATCAAAAATTACTACGATCTTAGTAACTGCTCAGAACAATTATTTTATGTTATTCCTCATTTTAACTGAAGATATGTTTAGCTTCCTTCTACAATATAAGTAGCAGAATTTCCAGACACAATTAAAGTAGTTTAATTTACACATGGGGGGTTAATATTAATTTAGTATTATTTACACATTTGTGTCTTGCCTTACCTCACATAGGAATGGTGATTGTAAGGAATTAAGCAACTGTAATGTTTTGAAAAATGCATCATAACATGATATGATTGAATCAGACACATTGTGTAAGCTACTTGGAGAAAATGCAGTATTAGTTAAATTTGTTTCTGAAAGGACAGAAACATTGTACTAATGACACCACTGGACCTTGGCCTCCTGATAAAGGAATGCTAGAATAAGATATGTTTCTTAGAAAAAGGATAATCCAAGACCGCTGAATCAAAAGTATTTAGTCTCTGATAAGGCCGTGTTTAGGAAAGCAGTCATTCTTTCCCCCCTTTTGTTCCCCCATCGCAAGTCTATTGCAGCGGAACAGAGGAACAGCATGGAGAATGCTTTTGTAAAATCAAAGCTGTTGATAAAGAGTAGGAATTGGCCACATTTTAAACATAGCGGGAGAGGTAAAGTCAACTCGCTAAGGCCACGGGGACAAAAAGCAATGAAACCCCTCCTCGAGGCAATAAAAAGGCACTCTAAAAGTGCATCTAAATGCGCTCAATTCAACAAACAGAACAAAGTCTGCCTTCGCTAGGGGATTTGGGGAAATATTGTGTCTAAGTACAGCTTACAGTGCCCTGCTCAGCAATGTCCTCTTTCCGGAACATGATATTATGCTTAATATTTTACAGAACTGTGCATACAGTACAAAGCAATGCTATAAAGATACTGGCACTACACTTGATATTGACCCTGTGATGCAATATTGTTCAAAGCAAGGTTTCATATAAAGCTGAGAACTATGCTACTGGTCTGTACGCTATGTTTTGGTGTCTGTACTTTGGGAGTTGCATGTTCAACGGTCAATGGGCAAGAATGATGAGATGCGGCAAATGATAAAACAAAGGTCAGCATTATGAAGTTTAAAGCAATATTTATTTCTAAATGTGCTACAATTCAAATGGCAAAACAAAAAATCTCTTTCACCTGTTTTTTTTGTACGTTTTTTTAACCCCTGAGCACCATAATCCAGTTTTCCCATAATGCACTGGATTTATCCAAAATGAACAAAAGGGAAATAACAGAAATATTTAAAGCTTCATACACAGCTAGTTAAAGCCCATACAGGATCTACCATCTACCAGCATAGCATAGCTAAAATTACTAAACAACGTAAACAACATATTATTTAGACATAAGCGAATATATTTTTTTCTCCAATGCTATTGTATATTTTGTATTTTCTTAAAGCTTTTGTTGTCTGAAATCTTTTAAACATTTTTTTTTACAAAGCTATGTGAAATTTGTTGCTTTTTTAAAATCTTTGGTAGCAAGGATTACAGTGATATCATGTTCTTGATTAACAGTCAGCAACAGACTTTCCAGTTATTGGCATGAATCTGTTCTCCTCTTGTGTTGGTACCCCTAACATCCAGCAGGAGTAGGAAGGTACAGAATTGACTGTCTTATACGTTAGGAATAGACTGTGCCAAGGCTGAGATACCAAGTCGATACATTTCTGATATGCAAATCGAAAAGCAACTTCTACTTACACCACTAAGTAAAAAATGTGCATATTCTTTGGGCCCTGTTTTATACCCCTTAAGTACTTTTGTCCTTCAGCAAATCAACCTTTATAAGAGTGACAGAGGATGAACATTCTCAATCATGTACATGTACAAAGGGAGGGATAAACAGACAATAAAGATATTACATTCTTCAGAGAGTTATCGGATATGCTGCCAAACAGCCAATTATGTTGTGGAAATGGAGTGAGTTTGAACCGGAAAAGTACTTTCCTTTTTCCAAATTCTCTGCAGGAACTGATGAGATATGCTAAGATCTCTTACAATTAGATTTTCTTGCAATTAAATGTCCTGACCTGAAAAAATATATTAAGTAGACACTGTGGAATTGAGCTAAGTACACAGCCACCTACAATACAGAACTGACAGCTGAAAACGAGAAGTTTAAACAGCTTATCTTCATGATAGGACATTTCACAGCAAAATATCTGTCGTATAAGCATGTGTTTTAACATTGTGTTCTACCCCATATCACATATCTACACATCATTAAAACAACTTGAGACAGAATATTGTCGAAATGAAATAAAATAAAATCCTTCTGCCATTTTCCACACAACAATACACCAGTACAAAACCCAAACAAGAAATGTGAGCAGGGTGCTTCACGTCCTAAATGGTCCACCTACTGTTTGTTTGCTTTCGGCCTCAGTACACCTTGTATTCACGCAAATAGCATGTGTGGACCTTGAAGCTACAGTTAAAACTGGAAATTAAAGAATGTGGTCATGTTTGTTGGCACAGTCTATAACAAATGAGGTAGATGTACTATCATAAAATATTCCCTTCTTTAGTATAACAATACAAAATATGAAAAAAATCCAGTGATCTGTTGAAACAAAAAGATTTTTTTTCAAGTGGCTTTACAATAAAAATAATAGAAATGAAATATATGAGGTATACTTTGTATTTATAATCTGTTATGTATATACAGGTACATCTGTGAGGTATCTGGCTGGTTTAAAAAAGGGTTTTCAAATAAAGCTATGCAGCTGAATTCATGGTTACAGCCCCAGAATTAACATGAAATAAAATAAAAACAAAAATAAATAAAAATCAAAACTATATGTTGAACAGACTAAAAAACTAAATACAAGAATATCTTCAAACCGTCTTCCCCATTATCCTCCAAAAGATTTCTGAGAGTGTGAGAGAGCGAGAAATAAAAAAAAGCGTGAGCGTGAGAGATCTCCAAAAACCTCGACACAAGTGCATCGGTAAAAATGAAAAACTCCAATCTATTCACAACAAAGCCACTACATAATTTTTGATATTCCCACTCTTTTCAAATTTATCCAGGTTATCCGGTTATAACCTGTTTGATCCGGCTGTCTGTCCAGCTCTTCCTGGGTGTAGTACTGAAGTGCTCTTCCCTAGTCTCTGCTAGTGCCCGCCATGACAACGCAATGACGCCATTTCATGGCCCGCCAGGCTGCAGAAGCCCACATCACTTGACTGTCTGTGGCCTTTCTGCCATTTTACACTCCTCAAACTTCACTGGTGATCGCCGAGCGGCTGATATGAGTATTAATCTACAGACTATTATCTGCTCAGAATATAGGTATCTGTTGATGTCTGTAAAGAGAGGCATGCAATTTCCCATTACCGTAAGAACCAGTTTTGTAACAGCTCTTTGGCCATTAGTGAAGCAATCGGGGCTAGCGAGCTGTCGCGCTGGTTTACCGCGCAGAAGAGGAAGGCGGGCGAATAAAGAACTACCTGCCTTCGATATCAGTGCAGCTGCTGCTGTTGTCATGCCATATTAACCAATGTGTCGATAGAAAAGCCAGTCTGGTTAAAAATACATTCCCTGCAGTCAGTCGCCGAGACTCGCTTCTTGCGAAACAGAAGAGCGCTTCGACATGAGCGAGGTTCTGATTGTAGACGCTCTCCTTTCCTCAGTGGGATGTGCTTAGCTTTCTGCCAATTTAATCACTTTCTCAGTTAATGCTGAACTAGACCTGCGCGCTCATCAAAGCAGCTGCTCTTGTTTCTTGTGCATCTACACGGTTAGAAATCTAATAGAAAACCTATTTCATTAATGCTCACACTGAGTGATATTACATAACTTTAAAAAGAAACAATTATTATATTGTATATTTCTTTGGTATCAGTTGAGAGTAGGCACGTCCTGCTCTTTGACTTTTTAAGCAAATGCATGTTAGATTTTAAGATTATTTCAATCATTTCATAAATGTACTGCCTTGGTTACAGTAGGAATACAACCAACAAACTACGTATGCATCATGGACCACAGTTTCTGCAGGGGTTGAACATAATCTACAGAGTCCTCAGATTACAAAGTGTACAGAGTCAGTAGTTCTCATGTCTTCTTTATAGTTGTACATCTCTTCAACGTGGTTGTCTTGGGATTTATGATGCTCTGCCTAGAATTATTTCACTCAACAGAAGTGACTCTTCAGTATAGTGTGTTTACTTATGTGCTCAAGATCACTTGTAAAGTCACTGTTCAGAGTCAGGTAGAATACAATAATTAGATTTTCTTTTTTTCTGGAAGTTTATTCCTTTGTATATAAACGTGATTATTTCAGTGGAACTCGGAAACTTAAAAATAATATGAAAAAAAAGCCATCTCAAAAACAGCAGAGATGTTTTCCTTTGTTTATATAAGACTGCTCGATGCGTTTGTGATTGGAGGAAGGGATCGCTGGATGAATGCAATGCGTTTGTGATTGGAGGAGGGGATTGCTGGGTGAACGCAATGCGTTTGTGATTGGAGGAGGGGATTGCTGGGTGAACGCAATGCGTTTGTGATTGGAGGAGGGGATCGCTGGGTGAACGCAATGCGTTTGTGATTGGAGGGAGGTCACTCAGGGGGAGGAGCTGCTGGAGGCTTGTCCGTGGGCCGATGATGAGGATGAGGAAGAGGAGGAAGAGGAGGGCTGGATGTGTGCGGACAGCCCCGGGCTGGTTTTTCCCTGAGTGCTGTGCAGGCTGCTGTTGTTCCCTTGCATCATGGGAATGGCAGGCTTCCGGGCGAACAGGACACCTGGGGAACAGGTAAAAGAGGCATCAGACATCAGACACAGATCAGGTCAACTCACCCTGGCCCTGAGAGAACAAACCTCCCAAATTATTCCTCTATTCGCCTAGTTCGGCTAGCTAATTTTGGCAACTGATAACGAAAAACACAAAGGACATTTTCCACATAATGTGTCAAAGTTAAGGACATAATGCTGGTTGAATCCACACCACACTGTCGGCAGTACTGTAGATAAAAATATGAACATTTGACTGTGGCACAGTGACGCGAAAAGCCTTTTTAACATTTCCAATATACTCAGTGGCTCACAAAACAATCAGAGCTGCGATTAAAGCTAACCTGCGCCGGGATCGACTGGGCACGCTCCCAGCTCTCACCCCAGGGCTAGTGGCATTAGGAGAGGCCGGGGCTTAGGGATGAAAGCCACTCGAGTCATGTTTCCTCACCCAAAGTTTCCAATAGGCTTGTGAGGCGACGTGAAGCGCTCTATCTGTGGGTAATTACAGTCCCCGTCGCGGAAGCACAGGCGCTGTCTCGGGCTAAAACAAGCGCTCTTTTCCTCCGGCACGTAAGACAATAAGCCCCATCGACCCCAAATCAACAGGCCCAATTCTGAGATATTTAACTTTTTTAACTCTATTGGACTGCCACTTCATTACGATGGATTTTATAGCAAAGACATCAAATTGTGTGGAGGACTAGGCGCAGGGGTGCTGCTATAACTTATTGAATTTCCTGCCTGCAATTACATCAGCAAACGGCCCTCTATTTACCTGTGTAGACAACTCCATTTATTTCTATTGACATGTTGATGCTGCTAATGCCGTTGGTAGACAGGTTCAATGCGGTCTCTTGTCTATCATCTGTCAAAAAGGGGGAAGAGAGGGAGAGAGAGAGAAACTCAATATGAGCATTTAAAAAAAGAACACAGGACGCCGGAGAAGAGCGGCGCTGAATATCGGTGATAACTCATGAGTGACAAGATAAGGAGAGGTTTATTAAAGCGTTTCGGAGGGAAAAAGAACTGTCAAAGAAATAACATCCATTTATACTTACTGCTTATCTCTGTATAAAACCACCCAGAGAAAAGCCATGTCATGACATAAAGATCCCAGAGCCAAGATCTCAAACCACAGGCTCTCATTATGTCAGTGTTCTCTTATTCCTCGTAATAGCCTATATTCATAACAGTGGTTGCATTAAAAAAATACACGTAAAATGTTGTACGTAGTACAATACATCCAGTCAATTTTTTCTACTAGCATTTGCTGTTCACAGGCACCAACAACAGAAGCCAAAGAAATGGCGTCTGACGGAAGTACATGTGAGAGATTTATTCTTTGTGGAATGGGATTTAGATTCACAAACAGAGCTTTAGCACCAGACTGGGAGAGGTGTGTGGAAAAATAATAGTGTTTGGATGTCATCTTTAAATTACAGTATTTATATCTGAGTCCCGGCTAGGCCAGTACGGTACAATCAACCTTTGAAAAATTATAACTCATTTTCTCATCAAATATAAAGTGTAAAGCCAACTATTATGACTAATATAAGGGAAGCAGTCAAGCGGAGAAAAATGATATCACACACAGAGAGATAAGGTGCACAGTGTTCTTTGGGAATGTATTATTAAGTAATGTATGACTTATTGCTTGTCCTAATCCAGACACCGAGGGGCAGCCAGTGCTACAGCAGACAGGGCTCTTTAAAGTCCTGCTCTAGAAATCCTCCATTTCGCCCCTGCTGCTCCAACAGTATTTCTTCATAACATCAGTAAAGCAGCCATCAAATGACAGTGGACATCAGATTTTTTTATGGATTATGTGTCAGTTGGTAGTTCAATATTTCACTTTGATTTTTTCACAAAGCATTCTCGAAATGCGGCAGATAAGTGCAAACCCATCGTATAATACGCCGGGTCTGTTTTACCCCGATACATCGGCACATCTAAGAATGATTATAGTTTGAATTAAAACGTACAAACTCGCCAAATACTATCCTTCATCCACATATGGATAACAGTTTCACCCACAGTTATTTTCAACGTCTGCTTCTAGTTCTCTCACATCAGTACCTAATGAAATTGCTCGCTAACAGAACTCATTCCACTGACAGGAAGTTCACTTAAATATGTTCAGAATGTAAATGATCTTTAACACAGGTAGGGCTCTGACCCTTGAAGACTGAGTTTGCCCAATTCTGACCCAGCCGATACGCGCGCGTCTTTGCGCTTCCGCAACGATAAATCGATGGTCACTTCCTCAACCGAAGCCTCGCTCAGTCCTCACCTCTGTTGTTGAGCTTGATGTTCATTGGCAGTTGGGTTGCCATGGCGAAGAGGTTCTGCTGGAGGGCGTGCTGCATTATTCTCTGCTGCTCTTCGGCCATCAGCATCATCTTCTTCTCCGGAGGCTCGCCCGACTCCAGCTTCTCCCGCAGCTGCTCCAGGGCCACGGCCTGCGCTGCAGCGGCCGCCTGAGCCGCCACGGCCTGAGCCGCTACGGCCTGGGCCGCTGCCACCTGCTGCCCGCTCAGAGACATCCTGCTGCTCATGCTCTGCTCATACTCTGCAGGGGACACACACACATCCTGCTGCTCATGCTCTGCTCATACTCTGCAGGGGACACACACACAGAGACACAGGGTATCTTACTCTCACTGAAACACACTACAGCCTGCTGCCCATACTCTGCTCATACTCTGCAGGGGACACACACACAGGCAGGGGCTCTTACTCTCACACAAACACACTACAGCCTGCTGCCCATACTCTGCAGGACACACACACACACACACACACACACACACACACACACACAGGGCCTCTTACTCTCACACAAACACACTACAGCCTGAGCAGAAACACACTACAGCCTGCACAGAAACACACTATAGCCTGTGCAGAAACACACTACATCCTGCTGCCCATACTCTGCAGGGGACACACACAGACACACAGGGCCTCTTACTCTCACAGAAACACACTAGGGCTTGCACCCTGCATTACATAACATTACACATGCCTGTGTTCGCTTTCTCTTCACAAACCCAGTTAGGTGGGTTAATTTACGAGGCTGTTGCAGACTGTATCTGATGTTTATTTCATTGGAGGGCTTCCTTCACTCATACTCTCTCAGAGAAAAGGGTTCTTTCGCTTTCATAGTGGAACCCTTTTTGTTCTTTATGGAACCCGCTGTCATAGGTGTGAGGTCTGAAAGCTCCCCGACACTGAAGCATTTCACCCAACAAAGAACACTTTAACTAGAGAGGGTTTTTGTATGCAAGCACAGGGTTCCTTTTGGAACCATTTAACACACACTATGGCCTGGACTCCATCAACATCTTTCATCCAGGAGTGTTTGAATTCTCTTTACAAACACAGTTAGGCAAGTTCCTTTCTGAAATTGTTGCAAACAAAAACATTTATTTTGAAGAAAAAATGAATGAAACAAGGTGATTGGATCCGGTCCTATATGCCTTCCTGGCAGCATAATTTTTATTTTCCATTATGGGCTGTTATCAGGGAGAATAAAATGGATATGAAATTGTACTGCGCGCCATCTGAAATTGACTTAAAAAGTGGTTAAATTTTGAGAGTGGAATTCACCAAAGAATCAATGTGCAACACACCATCCATGGCATGTGTGTATGTCGCTAACCATTGTTTGTTAATTGTTCACATTTTTAAGCACTGCTCATTTTTCTACTTCATGCTATTTGATTTATAGTTCTTTATTTTATTTTTGCAGCTGCAGCCTATGGCATTGATTTCCTCAGGCCTCGTCTCAGTCATCATTACCATCGCGTGCGTCTCAATAAAAGGGGGCCATTTTGTGCATGTGACCGTTCTCCCTGACAGACGGATCTCACGCTCTTTGTGTGGCGTTCCTCTCTTTAATGTGAGGTGGAAATCAGCAGCGCGGGTTTGAGGAAGTCCTCCAAGATGTTTCCTCTTCTCAGCGATGTCCGGGCTGACCGTGCGTTTCGCCAGAGGGATCCACTCTCCCACGCAAAATAAGTAGCACTGCGCTATTTTGAAATTCAGCGGGTTTCAAAATTAAAAATACTTCTCTTTATGAGGGTTTGTCATCGGTTTGGGTACATGTGTAACAGGAATAGTTGGTGTTTATCACGTAGTTCCGTAATTCATGAAAAAAAAAAAAATTATGGAAATGTACAGCTTTTGAAGACCTCTGGGCATAAAATCCGAACCCTTACAAATAAATAAAAAGTGCTTCTGGTGGTAATTTCGGGGAATTACTGGATCATATGGACCTGGATTCTGCCATTTTGTAAGCAGACAGTCAAACGTTTTAATGAATATATCTTTAGATGATTTCACTGATCGCCAACCATTATTCTCCTATGAACACAAGTCACTGATGCTTCCTTGAGAGAAGTGGATATTTGTTTTCATAAAATGAAAATGTTTGTGTTTTTATGCTGCTTCTACATGGAACAGATATGTATGTCCATTACAGCACATGCTGAGAAACATGGAACTTTGATGATTTGAAAAAGTCATTCAGGAGTGAGTATCTCAGTTTCTTCCAGATCAAAGAGAACAATTTACATCTTCACTGCTGTATTTTACTGCCAAGGGTGTGGCATACTTAACAAGTCTTCAAAAAATGCCTCCAAGCCTACTACTCCACATATATCTGCATACATTTATATAAACCTCAAATAAGAGGAAAATATTTATCTATAACTTCCTCCAAAATTCAGTGCTTGTGCACACAGCTTTTCCTCCTTTTTAATCAATATAAACCTTTTTGGGTTCACAGGTGTGGTCACCTGTAGTGGATATATCCACTTAGATTTTTTGTGATCAACTTTTTAGAGACAGTAGCATAAAATATTTACAATACATTAAATATTATACAATATACAATATTATATTTATACATATCTATCCTGCTCACCTTTCTTAATGGCCACCCCGTGGGTCATGTGACTGCCATTGGCGGTCGGCATGGCGATGTGGGGCATCTGGATCTTTGGCGAGGAGAGGAGGGTGGGCGTGCCCACAGGGGAGTAGTTAAACATGGCCGCCCCGTAGCTCTGCCTGCGACCCTCACGCCGGTTACTGTCGATAGCTGCCTGTAGCTCGCCCGGAGAGCTGAGCCCCCGCTTTTCACATTCATAAGGGTAGAGGTACTTCATATACCTGCAGAGAGAGAGAGAGAGAGGGGGGGGGGAGAGAGAGAGACAGTGAGAGAGAGAGAGAGAGAGACAGTGAGAGAGACAGTGAGAGAAAGAGAGAGACAGCAAGAGAGAGAGAGACAGCGAGAGAGAGAGAGAGAGAGAGAGAGAGAGAGAGAGGGAGGGGGGGTTAGTGCTGGAGATTACCGCGCCTGTGCTCATACAACAGACAGCGCAACCTGCAGCCTAGTGGATAAGGTACATGACTGGGACCTGAAAGGTTGGTGGTTCAAGCCCCAGTGTGGCCACGATAAGATCCACACGGTTGTGCAAGGCCCTTAACCCCTCATTGCTCCAGGGGGGATTGTCCCCTGCTTAGTTTATTCAACTGTAAGTTGCTTTGGATAAAAGCTTCAGCTAGATGAGATATAATTATTATTAAATGAACAGCCTCCCGCTCGGGCCTCTCTCATCGCTGCAGGCGGTTCGCCGTGCGACATCGCTCTGGATCGCTGTCAGCCGGCTCCGGGAGAAGAGCTGGGCTTCCTGGGGGATGATGTAATCTCTCTAAATGACAGTCCTCCTGAAGAGAGACTTGTGCAAACAGGTTCTGCTTTTCCCTGCGGTCAGGGCTACGCACGCCACGCACACCACTGTAATTACGCGCCATATTCCTATGATATTAACTGCAGAATAGACGCCATTGCGCCTGAAAATAATCATTATTTCTATTAAGTGTCTGCGAAAGTGGATAATAGAACTAGCAACATCAGATACAGTATGCTTTTGAAACTATTGTAGGGTGTTTTTTCCAAAGCACAGACATATATACACAGTAAAGGCAATGGTAGCAATCAGATCAAATGAACAGCTCTCTTTATGTACCGTCAATGGCACGGCTACAGGTAGGAAGAATACACTCATTTGGATGAGCTGATTTTGAAGTTATTGCGTTTTCGCTCTCTCTCGTACATTGAACAGGAGAGTCTCTTGTGGCCTGTCCTTGGCCGTAGGCTGCTCTGTCTCTTTCGACGGTCTCCGGAGAGGATACTCACTGTGTTCGGAGGGTAAAAGCTGCACTTGTGATGGAGGTAGGGAGATTCAGGCCTTTGGTGATCTCGCGCCATATTTTCTTATTGATGACCTCCACTAAGCCTCCTTTTTCAGTGACAAGCTTGTAGAGGGTGTAGAGATCCAGGACCTGCTTGGCCATGATAGGAATCCTATTCACCGGAGTCCCTGAAGAAACAAGCACAATATCCACAATCAATGCAATTAACTCCAGACCATTGACAGGCAGCCCTGCTGGTTATAGGGCCAATTAATCTGAACTAAGTAAAACGTCTAATAGTTCTGCACTTCCACTTGAGGGAAACATCACTTTTACTATCCTAAATTCAGAGATAAGTTTTTACACTGCGAAAAACACTTAACAGGTGTTTTAGTCTTATAATGAGACATAATATATATATATTTTTTTCTCTTAAGTACAAAATATTAGGTTCACTTTTGTTTGTAAACCTAAAGCTGTCTTACCTGCAGTGTTTTTGTCTATTTAGCAAAAGAGTAATAGAAATAAGATTTGAAGTCTCAATAGAAGACTAAAATACTTGATCTATTCTTTGGTATTTGCAGTGTATGCATGAAACATTTTCTTCTCAGGCAGGGATAAATGAATAA
The DNA here is from genome assembly GCF_963514075.1 of Conger conger. Taxonomy (NCBI): domain Eukaryota; kingdom Metazoa; phylum Chordata; class Actinopteri; order Anguilliformes; family Congridae; genus Conger; species Conger conger. Next base: position 22,927,288 of record NC_083770.1, on the reverse strand, counting down.
ATTCACTTTTAAATAAAATATAGAATCATGTTTCAGATGCCTTGGTACACAGTTCTGTAAGTGGCTCACTGCACACATGTGTTTGGTGCCATTCTGAAACGCCAAAGCTGTGAACAGGACACATTTTCACAGACAAAGTGAGTTATGAAATGTGCACAGAGACTCTGGGCAGACTCCAGACACGTTTCACAACACAGCTTTGCCGTTTCAGAATGGCAACCATCGGATGCACAGACATCTCCCTGACATTTCGATTTGCATTATTTAAACACACAGCAACACTCGCACATACATTTCGTAATATTCTCATTTTTGTATCTGTCCTTGCATTGTATTTTTCACTGTTCAGTAGAACACATTTGAAAATGCAACAGGTGTAGTATTTCAATCTCATATTCAAGGAAAATGGTGGAATGTCAAGAGCTCCAGGACTGCATTTTACAAAAGCACAAAAGTGGCCAGAGAACCCAGGCGCCTTAGATGCCCCTGACACACACTCAAATCCCTCTCTGGTTTGGGAATGTGAAATGAGCAGCCTGTGCAACACCTACAGCAGCCTTCAGCAACCTCTGTCAAATCACACTCCAACCATCAGGCCCAATGGAAATCACCGCTGAGCCAAGGACACGTACAGACGGAGGCCAAGTTCAGTTTTTTGGGCCATGAAATAACTCAAAGGTACAGGAAGATGTTATGAGTACAGCACATTTATATAAGCCATGTATCTAGTACCCTTTATATTTATACACACTAAAGTAGTGTAAATTTATGTCTGTATGTACTACAAATCTGTCTGGTAGCTCTATTCCCAGTGTCCACTAATTCATATAAAAATTTCATAGATTTAAATTACATGTCATAAATACATTTTACTCTCTTTGACAGATAATAATGGCATGAAAAGAATTTCACAAGTTTTAACTGAAAATCTCACTAAACAAGTAATTCAAATAATAATAATGCTGCTTGAAATCCAAGAAATGAAAGTTTTTATTGAATTTCTTTTGTCCAATACGGTTGCTGTAACAAATTTGTTTTCATTCAACTTCACATTTTTAAAAATAATAATCACCGGCAATTGAAAGCGCAGTCTTTTTTGTTTTATTTGTTCCAGTTTGACCCTCAGTTAACAGTTTAAAAGGACTCAGAAATCATTTTCCCCTCACAGTTTTATGTGACTCATAATGTCTGGGAGGTCAGCGCTTTGTGTGGACACAAAAAGCTCTGGCCCTGAGATAATTAACCTGCATTTTGCTGATAGAGTTCTACTGTGCCCATCGGATTTACCATAATAGCGATCGATAATGACAGGAGTATAGCGAAAACAACAGCGCTGGGGTCCTCGCCGCGAGGAGAGGTGGCAGAAACACCGCCCGGGGCGGTAAAAACACATCAATTAAAGGCAGTAATTACGACTCGGGCCTGCCACTCTGGCAGCAGAACAGAGGGACGCTATTAAAATCAAAGATTTATCCCCCCTGTCCTTAAAGACAATGCTGCCATTACACCTGGAGTGGTCATGTAGCAACACCTAAAATAAGCCCTCCCCCACCTAAAACTACCTAACCCCCCCCCTCTCACAAACATCTTGTGAACTATAAATATACCCTGGCACACAGTAGAGGGCCAGACTCCAGAACTTAATGTCTGAAGGACTTTAAAGGTTTGTCTTCATGGCCTTGATTGAATCATACATACTGTGCTCTCCATAATGACCCATCATTTATTTATTTGCCTCTGTACTCCTCAATTTGAGATTTGTAATAAAAAATCACGTGGTTAACGTGCACAGGTGTGGGACACACAACTTGTAAATAAGACATCCAGACTCTGATAATGTTCATTTCTGATGTTGAACATCAGAAAGTCATGGCATGTAAAGGATATGCAACAAAATAGTAAGCATGACTACTTTCATTCAATATTGCTGTGTCCCAAACATTATGGTGCCATGAAATGGGGGGACTACGTATAAACACTGCTGTAATTTCTACATGGTGAAACCAAAATGTATAAAAATTCCCTTTATTAAAATCTGACAATGCACTTTAACCACATGTGATTGTTTTAATACAATTCTGAAATTGTGGAGGCAAATAAATTATTGTCATTGTCCCAAACATTATGGAGGGCACTGTAGTTAATAGTATCAGTAAGAAAATGCAAGATTGACCAAGGAAATTTCTATAAATTTCCCTGGTTTATTTAACTGAAACAGACCGCACCCCAATGATGTGCTCTCCCCTTGACTGGTGATGAAAGCTGATTCTGTATTAAACTGCCTCTCTGTGTGACTAAGGGCACTGCCCCAAGCCCCATGTCTTTAATGTAAATGTACAGAAGAACACACTGTGTCAGATATTAAAAACATATCATGCCATGTGTCATATATTAAAAACATATCCTCTGATGTAGATCCCTACAGCTCTTTGCCTCTAAAGATATGGTGACAGATATATCAAATGTGTTCTGACACTGTATACGCAGTATTGGCAAATGCAAAAATAGCCAAATGCACAGCTCAGAGGACCATAAAATGATGCCTGGAGATAAGGTGTGTGACATGAACAATGAAACACTTAGTCTTGTGTTTCTGAATTGTGTGCGTCAGAAACCATATCCAGAGCATGATGAATACATTTAGTTAGAGGTCAGAATGAGTGACAACATTCAGATAAGAAATAAAAAAGAAATTCCATATCACATTAAATACATCAAATGTTCTGACATGGATGAAACATCGGGACCAGGCTGCTGTATCGCACAAGGTTCTGGCGTCCAACATATTCTTAGGATAAATACCAGGGAAGTAGATGGAATTCTACTGTTCCTATTCTATATAAAACACAAACTCCAATAAAAACTCATGTGTTTTTCAGAAATAGCATCACAGAGAAATATGCCCACTGGTCCACTGTGGTTTAGACTCCTCCTCAAAACCAGTCATTTTTACAAGGAACAATTATGCAAATATCACGTGATAACTATAGTATAATACTTCCTAAAAAAATTAAAAAAACTTGCAAATAAAGTCAAATTATGTTCAAAAAAGATGACGAAAGCCTGGCACGTTTAATCATGCAGTACCTCAGAAGTATCACCAACTCACATTCAGTTTTTACCTTATCAGGACCGCTCTCAGTGGCTGATGGCTACCTAATGTCTTGAAAAAGTTCCTCGGATTTCAGGAACATTCTCAGATCTGGCAACACCAGAAATGTGCTGAAAGCTTCCTGTTTCTTTTCAGTAGCAGGCTGTGTGTAACGGTCTGGACTATAAGTATGGCACCACTGCCTCCAACAGAAATTCAGAGAGCTGTGTGTGTGTTTGTGCGTGCAAGTTTGTGTGCGTGTGTGTGTGTGTGTGTGTGTGTGAAATAACACTGCATATGCTAGTATGAGCCCTTTTATATTTCTTTTCATAGTTAGTAGTGCCTGATTTTTGTTATGGGAAGATAACATCATTTGGATCGTTCAAGTATTTGAGATGAATGGGTGTTGAGATTAACTTTAATCATATAACCAAGACAGAGTCATATAACCAAAATGTTCCTGATGAGGAACAAAGGCTCTGCAATGACGAGACTATGAGAGATTGTGCAACTCCTCAATCAGATACGCAGCACACAGCCACAATCTCTCAACTCAGGATATTTATGTCAGATGCATTGTAGGGCTTCAAATAATTACGCTCTTAGTTAAGGAAACATGAGTGATTGTAATAAAAAGTCAAATGCTTTGGATTGGAAAAATACAACATCTAGTGGACAGTGTTAAAAAAATCAGATACCCATAATTTTAGTGGAATACGAGTCGGTTCACTCGAGTTAGCCAGCACCCTTCTCTCTGGCAGAGACAGATTATTTTCATACACTGTGTGATATACTCCAGAACCTGACGCAGAAATTCACTGCTGAAACTACACTTCCACTTCCATGTGAAATGCTGTGCGTCACCCCAACACACCTGGTAGGGCTCACACACTCACAGCGGAGAAATGTCACACGTACCCCTGAGAGGGCTGCACAAACACACACATTAAAATGTGAGCTCACATATTCTCCTGAAAGTGATTCACCGTACGTACACAAACACACACTCATGCACATGTGCGCACTATCCACCTTACTAAGACACTCTCTTTATGGAACTGAGGCTGAAGAAAGCAGTGTAGGGTAATGGTAACACCCTGAGCTTCTAACACCCACATGGGACACAGCTAATGTGCTCTTGAGCAAAGTCCCTAACCTGAAATGCTCTGGATACAGTGTGTCTGCTAAATGCCTAAAAATGAAGAAGAAACACTTCATGTTGTTCTAGAATACAGAATTAATGATTTAATACACCCTTTTGACTGATTTAAAACGCGTCTGGGAAGTCTTCTCGGGGACATTTTAAGAAAGTAAAGAGAGTTGCCAGTTATTTTTTTACATACAATAAACTGGAGGGTTCACTGTCTTCGGCAGTGTGGAGGCAAGTGAGTCACCAATCTGGCCTCCATGCCATGCTGATCATGATTATGTGGTCACACAGAGAAAGCCACATATGGGAATTTGGCCAGTTAATATCTTCACACAAAGTGTTATGGCATCTTTAATGAGCACAGAGTCAGGAGCTCAGTTAACCGCTTCATGCTGAACATCATTTCTTGTGAAAGGGGAAGTTTGTCAAGCATTGAGAGAGAATTTTGAAAACTGTGTTGCAAAACTAGTTTGATGTCTCTGGGACAGAGGATAGATTGGAATATAATGTTAAACATATTTAAAGTATATTTATTTTAAATGTTATGAACATATTAAATATGCAAAAATGGATCTTAAAGTGTAATGAGATAGTTAGACAGATCTGATAATCTGCTAAATTATGCCACTTACACATTTAATTACATTTAGAGCTTGGAGATATGTGGTGGCAGTCTGCATTAAGCCAGTGCATTAAAGTCTGCCCCTGTAAGCCTTTGTCTGACTGAGTCCAAACCTGGACGGTTCTTAAAAAGAGATTTATGTGCTTTCAATAGCGAAGGTGACGTATTTGTCTCTCAGATTCCCTGAAAGAGATACAACCAATGAAAGCGCGTACAGCCTTTAGTCAGCAGAACCGGTATGATAGGCCATGGATCATTATGACCGTGAGTGATTGCAGATCAGCGGAAAACCCACTCCGCCCAATCTCATCGCTGCTAAATCACCCGTGCAGCGCCCCGAATACTTTTAATTGGAGCAGGGAAATGGCGGAGCGGGAGAGGAGATCTATGCGGAGCGCGGGGCGAGGCGTCGGCCGGATCGCACCGCGCTGACGGCCGATGTTTACACCTCCACCGGGTAATGGAGCGGACACGCCTGTGCGTTTACGGCGAGTGAACGATGGGCGCCATGCCCCCCCGTAAATCAGGTGCTCTGGCTGGCTGGGCTAGAACCTCTGATGTTCCCTGGAGGAAGGCAAACCCACGCCGGGGGAAGCTCGCCCACTTCCCCACGGTGGACCCGAGGAGACGCAGAGAGACACGCCACCCCCAGGGCGAGGCTGGACTGAAATAGACGGGGAAAAACAACCCAGAAATACCCCGCTGGAGGCTGTAACGGTCCTGTCTGAAGCGCTGGGAGCCCATGCACACAATGAGGCCGTGGTCTCACATCCCACACCAGCTCCTCTACTCTCCCACACCACAGAGCATTCAGCACAAGTAGCACATATCTGAAACTTTTTACCTTCACACAAAAATGAAAACATAGAAAAGTAAACACATTCGAAATGATAGCATCAGCCCTGGGTCATATACATGACTGTTTTGGATTCCAATACTTTTCTACGCTGTACTGAGCTGGTCGGGTGCACTGGAACCTATGAAATACTCTCAAAAAGTGCAAACCCCGCTTTCTGGCCCTCTTGGTTGGCTCAATTGAACCAGGCTAGATCAATCGAGCACAGAAAAGTATTTGATTCCAAAACAATTAAATATTTGACACAGGTCTGGATAGCACACCCTTATTGTGTTTCCCAAACTGTTTTCTGCAACCAGATGGAAATTTATAGCAGATACATTTCTGCTTAATGGCCTATATATCGGCCGTACTGATAAACTGCTATACAGATGAATGTACAGGTAGTTTCCGTGTAGAGGAAATGTCAGATGAGGAAAGTGTTCTGCTAAAGTGTGCAAGAACAGAAAGAAGATGATTAGTCAACAATAATGATCGCACTGCAGCACCTCAGGACATCATTAATAAGACGTACGTACTTTAGAAAGTACACTTCGCTGTCAGGTACTCAACATATTAAACCCATCAGCAATGTAACATCAAAGGCCTTGGCGATATTTACTGGGCTAACGATTAAAGACTTATTCAGCCCTTAAAGCTACTCTGGAGCAGTCCTTTTCTTCTCCGTGTTTGTATTCCAGGTAATTATGGCAGAACAAAAGTTCAGGTGAAAGTGCTGATGCAGTTCAGGGCGTAATCAATTTATACTCAGAGCCTTGAGGAAACCATGAATCAAACAGGAAATTTAGCAGCACACAATGGACGTGAACACTTTTATTGTCCCGTTTGATATATAAGATCAGAACACTAAAGAAGACCATTACTCGTCTCACAAAAACAAAGCGAATTCCCTTCATCCGATCTGACTCACTGTCTTCTCCATCACCGCCCCTTGGAAAAGGGCACGATTAATGAATTCACCTTAGTTTTAACCCCCTGAATATGCACTTTTAAATGGGCCGGTGTCTTTCGTGAGAAATACTTTTGCACCACAATCACTATGCACACAATGTGATGCTGTTTTTTTCCAACTATTAAAGTTTCAAGTAAACTGAGATTTTCAGTTTTATTTAAAAAAATATATGGCTTATATGACTGACGTATCTTACCTACACCTGTACTAAAACGGAGAAATATACTTGCACGCATATAAATATAATTATTCTGTGGGCAGAAACAACTTGTTAATGAGAGAGGTCAGTAGAGAAGGGCCAGACTGGTCGAAGCTGACAGGAAGGTGACAGTAACACAAATAACCGCAAATTACAACAGTGGTATGCAGAAGAGCATATCTGAACACACAATGTGTCAAAGCTGTAAGTGGATAGGCTACAGCAGCAAAAGACTAAAAAATAAGTCAAAAAACCCAATAAAGTGCTCACTGAGTGTGTATTCTGTCAAAGAAAGGCAAAAGCAAAAAGCTCTTTGAGATTATGATCATAATTTTCAATGTTCTCCAAACATTACAATGAAATGACAGTACATGAAAACAAAAAAGCCAATAATCTCCACATAAAAATAAGAAAGCAAGTTTAAATTGCGATCTGTATCTGTAGCTCACCCTCTCCAGCCAACAACCAATCAGAAGTGAACACATAGAGGTCAAGATCAGGCTTGATACGGTGCTAGATAATATTTAGCTTTTAGGCAAACTTAGCAGTAGGTAAGGAAAAGTGGAGCCTTGCTGGGCCTGTTCTCTCCATTATGTGATGTGATGTGATATTATGTTATGCTATGTCACATTATGTTATATATTTTGAGCTGCAGACAGTGTGAAGGCTGTGGCCCCGCCCTCTTAATTTGAAAGGAGACGTCCTGGATGGTCGGAGGTCCTGGTGACAGATGACGGCGGTTTGGCGGGTTATGATTAATGATGGGGGGGCAGAGGCCGTGGCAGGGGTCCGTGACCCCGTCACTGGTCCCAGCCTTCAGGGGCCGGGGGCCCGACGGCACAAACTCTCTCTCAAACCACCTCACAGCAGGGCCCTCTCCAGACTGATATGCGTCTGACAGAAGATAAATCTGGAGAAATTTTAATAAAACCCGTCAAATTCACGGGAAACCGACATGTAAAACTATCCGCCCCCCCCCCCCCGGGATGCGTCTGGGAAGTCTTCTCGGAGACATTTTAAGAAAGAAAAGCCAAATTAAGGGCTGGCCAGGGTGTTATTCTACTGTCTGCTCTGGCCTACGGGTTGTGTTTCTCGCTTGAGGAAGTGTGGTATTATTAAACACTTATTTCAGTGTGCAAAAGGTACAGGACTACTTTTTTGGTTTGGGTTCATAAAATATACCAGATGTATACATGTAATTGCACAAGGCACAAGCTGAATTTGTGAATCGCATCACAAATTCCCTCTTTGCATTCACATTTTAAGACTTCAGACATTGTTCAGGAATACTTAATTTTACGTCAAGTAGAGCATTTTGCTGTATCTTAAATTGACTGTTGATAACTATGTACAATGATGATTTGTAGTCATGTTCTGTAACACACACACGACATCAACTGTTTCCCATACAACCTGTGATTCCATATCCAGTTAAAGGGTTCTTTGTCAGACTAAATGCTTCTTTGTCTGGGAGCTTTCACACTTCACACCTATGATAGAGGAATCCTATGATAAAGAACTCAAAATGGTTCCTCAATGGAATCAAGCCAAAGAATGCTTTTTTCCAAGAGTGCACATTTGAATTAAAAACAAATAAATGCGACAAATGTTAGTTTAATTTAAACTTTCATCATATTAATAATCATTTACAGCTGAGCTGGACTACACTCAGTGCGTACTCGTGGTACAGCTTCGAGAAGGGGACAGCTATCGTTGTAGCACGCTAACACGTCACCCAGGCCGGTTAATTGAATGATAATAATGAAAGGTTGAAAAGGTCAATGTGCGTATTGTATGTGGTACAGGTAACATTTTCTGTGACCTACAGGAAAACCACATGAGACTTTTTCCTGCAAGTGGATGCTATAATTAAAATACTTTCTCTCAATGGACTCCCCGCAGTCATATTGGTTAATGTACTGATTCTTGTCGCAAATATTGTGCAAGAACAGACAAGTCCCACTAACCACTGCTGTGAAAGGCTAGCGCTTATGAGCAGCCATTACAGAGAGCAAAATTAATGTGATTTAGTTCATTAGAGCTGTTCTCGCAGGTCTGAAAATGACCTGTGATTCAGTCGATCGATGGCGCTGTACAATGGGGGATCTATACTGTAGAACCCTGGTAACTTGCTGCAGATGTGACGGGGTCTTCAGAAATGCACTTTGGGTAAAGATAAAACAGATTTCAACAGCTGGAGTAGTGAGATTAACACATAAATTTAGCTGAATTTGTCATTCCTGACAGGCGATTATGCCACTTAAAATTGGGCTTGATGAACAAATGGGTAGATGAAAAATGCGCGCACACACATACAATGCGAATGAAAGAGAGTGCAAGAGCAAAAGTGTGTGTGTGTGCGTGCGTGTGTGTGTGGATAGAGAGTGAGAGATTCGTGATTTGTGAAGGATACCCATTCTCACATTCTCAGTAACATTATCCTGATAAAGGTCAGATATGGTCACATGTCACACAAAAATAGCTCATTGACATGAAGACACGGACCCCTTCACCCAGATGAATAACTGTCAAAAATCCTTTTAATTGCCATATTTGACCAAAGGATCAGAGGCTAAAACCACCACTGTAATGCTTCACTTACTGGTCTTACTGATTTACTTTCTAACCACAATGTCTAGCAGGCATTACTAGCATTGCACAGAAAATATATGACCGAAGACATTTTGCGTGACAAACAAAAGTGTAACCAAGATTGGTTTAGGTTTCTGAAGATTTTCAAGTAATTGGGTTCAAAATACAAATTCTGTCTTTCCAATGTTGCAGTGATATACTGTAAGCAGTCATCCTGAATATGGAATATGTAAGCTAGCTGCAAAATTCTTCTGCCTATGTATCTGGTTAGCATAAAGTAGCTACAGGTCTACATAAATCTGACTAGCAAACCCCCTTTCATTATCATCACTTACAGTTTTTTACAATCGTTT